>NW_027554630.1:0-24292 GCF_053574225.1 Canis aureus
AACGTGGGGTGTCTTTCCATTTGTTTTTGTTTCCTTTAACTTTTTTTATCAGCAGTGTTTTATAGTTTTCAGTGTCTTCTTTTGCCTCCTTGGTTAAATTTATTTCTAAGCATTATATTCTTTTGGATGCTATTGAATGGAATTGTTTCCTTAATTTCCTTTTTGATTGTTCACTGCTAATGAGGAGAAATGGAACTGTTTTTTTTTTTTTTAGTGTTGAAATCAGATCTGGCTTTTGAATGTGAAATTCAAAATCACATCCTGCAACTTTACTGAATTCATTTATTAACTCAGTTTTTTTTTAATCTTTAGGTCTTTCTACATAAAAGATCATGTCATCTGCAAATAGTTTTACTTCTTTTCAATTTGCGTGTTTTTAAATTTCTTTTTCTTTTCTTTTTTTTAAGATTTTATTTATTTAACAGAGAGAGAGAAAGAGCGAGCGAGCAGAAGCAGGGGGAGTAGCAGGCAGAGGGAGAGGGAGAGGCAGGCTTCCTAGCCTGCCCGGTGCCGCTTAGATTTCTTTTTCTTGTCTAATTACTATGGCTAGACCTTTTAGGATTTTGCACTGAATAGAAGCAGTGAACACTATCTCCATATTTATTCCTGATATTGGGGGAAAGCTTTCAGGCTTTCACCACTGAATGTGATATTTGCTGTAGGCTTTTCATATATGGTCTTTATTATGTTGAAGTTCCCTTCCATTTAGTTTTCCTTTTGTTGGTATATCCCATCATTTTGGTGGAGCTTCCTGAGTAAAAGAGGCATATAACAGGGAAAAAATTGAGGGTTAGCATATGAAAATATCTTTATTTTTCTCTCTGTTATTGTTTCTATAATGATAGTTCAAA
The DNA here is from genome assembly GCF_053574225.1 of Canis aureus. Taxonomy (NCBI): domain Eukaryota; kingdom Metazoa; phylum Chordata; class Mammalia; order Carnivora; family Canidae; genus Canis; species Canis aureus. The sequence continues at coordinate 852 of NW_027554630.1, forward strand.
AACAATTTTTACTTAGAATTTTAGAGGCATTTTTTTCCTACGTGGCCTGTTTTGACTTTTCCCATCTAACAAAGCCTTTAGGATCCTTATTCCAGATGTTCTGTAATTTTAATGATGATATGGTTGGTGCTGGTTTTGTTTGTTTTTCATTAATGATGACATATGTCCTTCAAAACTAGAAAAATACTTTTTTTGGTATCACATCTTTAATCATTCCTTCTTCTCTGTTCTCTTACTAGTTGGGTGTTGGGCTTCTGAGATTGATCCTCTGATTTTCTTTTCTGTCACCCACCTGCAAATATTCTTTTATTTTCAAAACATTGTACATATCTTTAAAATTTAAGGTCTCATATTTTTAACATTTTATTTCCAGGTGTATATCTCCACAGATCATATGCTTTCATTTCTCTTGGGGTAAAATCTAGGAATAAACAGCAAGATCATATGGTTGCATGCTTAACTTTTTAAGCAATGGGTAAACTGCTTTCCAAAGCGGTGGTAATATTTTACATACACACTGGCAGTGTATGAGACTTCCAGTTCTTCTGTATATTCGTCAATAACTGGTATGGTCAGTCCTCTAATTTTAGACATTCTAATAGGTGTGTGTACTAATATCTCACTGGGTTTTAATTTGCATTTCTTGAATGCATTTTTTCATATGTTTATTTGCCATTTATATATCATATATGTCTATTAGATCTTTCACCCAGTTTTTTTTTATTGGGTTGTTTGATTTCTTTACTGAGTTGTAAGAGCTCTTTTATATATATTTTTGGCTTACGTAATCTATTAGATATATGGCTTGTAAATATGATCTTCTGGTTGTGGCTTGTCATTTCATTCTCCAATCAGTATATCTTCCAAAGAGCAAATGTCCTCAATTTTAATGAAGTCCAACTTGTTAATTTTTTCTTTATAGTGTTGTATCTCATAAAGCTTTGCCAAACCCAGTATCAGAAAGATTTTCTCCAGTGTTTTTTTCCTAAAAGTTTTCAAATGTTAGGTTTTACATTAAGGCCTTTAAATTTAATTTTTGTACATAATATGAGGTGTGGATCAAAGTTCTTTTTTTTTCTTTTGCATATAAATATCTAGTTTTTCCAGCACCATTTGTTGAAAAAGCCATCCTTTCTCCATTGAATTACTTTTATACCTTTGTCTAAAATCAGTTGTCCGTTTGTATGGGTGTGATCTGTTTGTCTATTTTTATACCAGTAGCACACTCTTTGGATTATTGTAGCTTTATAATAAGTCTGGAAGTCAGGTAGTATATGTCCTTCAATGTTTTCTTTTTCAAACTTGTTTGTCTATTTTACATCTTTTGCATATCCATTAGAATGTTAAGGTCAGCTTGTCAATTTCTTCATAAAAAGCCTGAAAGATGGGATGCCTGGGTGGCTCAGCAGTTGAACGCCTGCATTTGTCCCAGGGCATGATCCTGGAGTCCCGGGATCGAGTCCCACATCAGGCTCTCTGCATGGAGCCTGCTTTTACCTCTCCCAATGTCTCTGCCTCTCTCTCTGTGTCTCTCATGAATAAATAATAAATAAAATCTTTTAAAAAATGCCTGAAAGAATTATGGTTGAGATTATGATGAATCTATAGATCAATTTAGAAAGAGCTAATGTCTTAACAATACTGAGGTTTCCAATCCATGAACAGAGTATGTCTCGCCATTTATTTAGGCCTTCAGTTTCTCAGCAATATTTTGTAATTTTCAATGCACAGGTCTTGCATATATCTCGTGAAACCTACTTATAAATATTTCATATTTTAAGAGTGTTAAAAAAGAAAACCACAGGCCCAAAGTGGCATTACTTAGGCCAAGTCAACACTCAAGAATTATATTATTATATATTATATTATATTATTATTATTTATACCTAAATAACTGCAATTTCAACCACCCAGGAATGTAACTTATAACAAGTCAATTGGAATTTCCTGGTCAATACTAGGATATTTACTGATTTACCCCTTCTGCTTCTCTTAAGAGGGCAACCTTGTCTAAAGAATACATTCCTTGCTAATAAATTCCTTTTTTCAAATGGTCTCTCTGCCTTTAAAATTATTTCTTTTGTTTAGCTCAGTGGAACATTTGTCTGCTAGCTACATGGGATGCTGCTGGCTTCATGAATCAATTAATAAAGCTAGTTAGATCTTCAAAGTTGAATCTAACTTCAAAGTTGAATTTTTATTTAAAAAGGCTACGGTTAATGGTAGTTTTAAAATTTTAATTTGTGATTATCTGTTGCTACTATATAAAAATTCACTTGATTTTTATATATCATTTTTATATTCTGAAACATTTACTAGTTTTAGTGTCTGGTTCATAGATCCCAGAGGGTTTCCTATGTATGTGATTATATTGACTGTATATAATGATCATTTTGCCTCTTCCTTTTCAGTCTCAGTGCCTTTTTTTGTCTTTTCTTAATGCATTATCTGGAACCTCCAGCACAGAATTATATAGAAGTAGTCTCTTGCTCCTGGTGGTAAAGGAAAAACTTTCAGTTTCTCATTATTAAGTATGTGTTAGCTGTATATGACATTTATAAGATTGAAGAAGTTCCCCTTTATTTCAGATTGTTGAAAACTTTTATTAGGTATAGATATTGGATAAAAACAGAAAGGGAGACTAACCATAAGAGATTCAACTATAGAGAACAAACTGAGGGTTACTGGAGGGGAGGTGGGTGTGGGGGATGGGAGAATGGGATGTTGGGCATTAAGGGAGGGCATTTGATGTAGTGAACACTGGGTATTATATGCAACTGATGAATCACTAAATTCTACCCCAAAATCAATAATACACTGTATGTTTACTAATTTAAATTTAAATAAAACCAAAACAAAAAGGAATGGATGTTGGATTTTACCAAATGATTACCTATTAAGAAAATTACATGTTTTTTTTTTCTTTCTTAGTTTGTTAATGTAATAAATTACATTGATGAGCTTTAAAAAATAACCATACATTTCTGGAACAAAGCTCATTTGTTCAGGATGTAGTATCATTTTTATATATTATTGGATCTAACTTGCTAAGATTTTAAGTGTCACATCTATATTTATAAGGTTTTGATGTGTAGTTTTCTTTAATATCTTTGGTTTTGGTTATCAGAGTGATACTGGCCTTATAAAATGAGTTGGGAAGTTTTTTTTTTCCTCTCCAATTTCTGAAAGAGTTTGTGTAGAATTGATCTTGTTTCTTTCTTACATGTTTGGTAGTGAAGCCATCTGGGCCTGGAGTGTCCTTTGTAGGTAAGTTGTTAAACAACAGATTTCAGTGTCTTTACTAGTTTGGGCCAGGCTGGTTATCTGTTTCTTCTTGAGGAAGTTATGGTAATCTTTATTTTTTTTTACTTATTTAAAAAATGATTCTGTTGGAGTAAAGTATACATATACTTTATATATGTATACATATATATATGTAAAGTATACATAACCTTTTGCCATTTTATTTTTTAATTTAAATAATCTCTATCCCAATCTCTATCCCCAGACTTTCAACCCCAAGATCAAGAGCTGCGTGCTCTACTGACTGAGCCAGCCAGGCACCCTGGTAGATTGTCTTTAAAGGAAATTGTCCATTTCATCTATGTCACATGTATTGGTGTAAACTTGTTTATGGTTATTCTTTTATTCATCTTTTAATGTCTGTAGACTATGTAGCTATTGTTACCTCTCTCACTTCTAATATTGGTCATTGGTGTTTTATTTTTTCTTGACTCATCTGGGTAGAGGTCTCTTGATTTTCTGTTTCCTCAGAGACTTAGCTTTTAGTTTCATTGATTTTTCTCTGTGTGTTTTTTTCTACTTCACTTTGGTATTTATTATTTCTTCTCTTCTTTTTACCTTGTGTAAAAAATCATGTGGTTTTTGGTGCTAAGTTCTTTCATATTCTTGCTGATTTTCTATCAGTTGTTGAGAGAGAAGTTTTGAAGTATTCAACTATAATTATGGATTTGTCTAATTTTTCTCTTAGTTCTGTTTTTGTATTTGAAGCTCTGTATATGCATTTAATATTGCTATATCTTCTTGATTGATCATTTTATCATCATGTAATGTCCCTCTCTGTCCTTCATGATTTTCCTTTTGCTGAAGTCTACTTAATTGGATACATTTATAGCCACTCCTGCTTTCTTTTAACCATTGTTTGCATGTTATATCTTTCTTTCCTATTATTTTCTTTTTTAATATAATTTTTTAAAGATTTTATTTATTTATTTTAGACAGAGAAAGTGAGTGAGAGAGTACAAGCGGGGGGAGGGGCAGAGGGAGAAGCAGACTCCCAGCTGAGCAGGGAGCCCAATGTGGGGCTCTATCCCAGGACCCTGTGAGCATGACCTGAGCTGAAGGCAGATGCTTAACCGACTGAGCCACCCAGCACCCATCTTTCCTATTACTTTCATGCTACATATATTGTTATATTTGAAGTGAGTTTCTTGTAAACAGCAGATACTTGAGTCATTTTAAAAATAAATTTGTGTAACTCAATTGATGTATCTACTGATGTGTTTAGATAATATCCATTTAATTATTGATACGTTAGAGCTTACGCTTGCCACTTTACTTTTATTTTGTGTTCCTCCTAGTTTTCATTTTTGTTTTCTTTTTCCTGTGGTTTCTGCAGATTACTTGAACATTTTTTAGAATTCTATTTTGATTTATCCATAGTGTTTTTTTTTTATTGGTGTTCAATTTACTAACATACAGAATAACACCCAGTGCCCGTCACCCATTCACTCCCACCCCCCGCCCTCCTCCCCTTCTACCACCCCTAGTTCATTTCCCAGAGTTAGCAATCTTTACGTTCTGTCTCCCTTTCTGATATTTCCCACACATTTCTTCTCCCTTCCCTTATATTCCCTTTCACTATTATTTATATTCCCCAAATGAATGAGAACATATAATGTTTGTCCTTCTCCGACTGACTTACTTCACTCAGCATAATACCCTCCAGTTCCATCCACGTTGAAGCAAATGGTGGGTATTTGTCATTTCTAATAGCTGAGTAATATTCCATTGTATACATAAACCACATCTTCTTTATCCATTCATCTTTCGATGGACACCGAGGCTCCTTCCACAGTTTGGCTATCGTGGCCATTGCTGCTAGAAACATCGGGGTGCAGGTGTCCCGGCGTTTCATTGCATTTGTATCTTTGGGGTAAATCCCCAACAGTGCAATTGCTGGGTCGTAGGGCAGGTATATTTTTAACTGTTTGAGGAACCTCCACACAGGTTTCCAGAGTGGCTGCACCAGTTCACATTCCCACCAACAGTGTAAGAGGGTTCCCTTTTCTCCACATCCTCTCCAACATTTGTTGTTTCCTGCCTTGTTAATTTTCCCCATTCTCACTGGTGTGAGGTGGTATCTCATTGTAGTTTTGATTTGTATTTCCCTGATGGCAAGTGATGCAGAGCATTTTCTCATATGCATGTTGGCCATGTCTATGTCTTCCTCTGTGAGATTTCTGTTCATGTCTTTTGCCCATTTCATGATTGGATTGTTTGTTTCTTTGGTGTTGAGTTTGAGAAGTTCTTTATAGATCTTGGAAACTAGCCCTTTATCTGATATGTCATTTGCAAATATCTTCTCCCATTCTGTAGGTTGTCTTTGAGTTTTGTTGACTGTATCCTTTGCTGTGCAAAAGCTTCTTATCTTGATGAAGTCCCAATAGTTCATTTTTGCTTTTGTTTCTCTTGCCTTCGTGGATGTATCTTGCAAGAAGTTACTATGGCCGAGTTCAAAAAGGGTGTTGCCTGTGTTCTTCTCTAGGATTCTGATGGAATCTTGTCTCACATTTAGATCTTTCATCCATTTTGAGTTTATCTTTGTGTCTGGTGCAAGAGAGTGGTCTAGTTTCATTCTTCTGCATGTGGATGTCCAATTTTCCCAGCACCATTTATTGAAGAGACTGTCTTTCTTCCAATGGATAGTCTTTCCTCCTTTATCGAATATTAGTTGCCCATAAAGTTCAGGGTCCACTTCTGGATTCTCTATTCTGTTCCACTGATCTATGTGTCTGTTTTTGTGCCAGTACCACACTGTCTTGATGACCACGGCTTTGTAGTACAACCTGAAATCTGGCATTGTGATGCCCCCAGATATGGTTTTCTTTTTTAAAATTCCCCTGGCTATTCGGGGTCTTTTCTGATTCCACACAAATCTTAAAATAATTTGTTCTAACTCTCTGAAGAAAGTCCATGGTATTTTGATAGGGATTGCATTAAACGTGTTATTGCCCTGGGTAACATTGACATTTTCACAATATTAATTCTGCCAATCCATGAGCATGGAATATTTTTCCATCTCTTTGTGTCTTCCTCAATTTCTTTCAGAAGTGTTCTATAGTTTTGAGGGTATAGATCCTTTACATCTTTGGTGAGGTTTATTCCTAGGTATCTTATGCTTTTGGTTGCAATTGTAAATGGGATTGACTCCTTCATTTCTCTTTCTTCAGTCTCATTGTTAGTGTATAGAAATGCCACTGACTTCTGGGCATTGATTTTGTATCCTGCCACGCTACCAAATTGCTGTAGGAGTTCTAGCAATCTTGGGGTGGAGACTTTTGGGTTTTCTATGTAGAGTATCATGTCATCGGCGAAGAGGGAGAGTTTGACTTCTTCCTTGCCAATTTGAATGCCTTTAATGTCTTTTTGTTTTCTGATTGCTGAGGCTAGGACTTCCAGTACTATGTTGAACAGCAGTGGTGAGAGTGGACATCCCTGTCTTGTTCCTGATCTTAGGGGAAAGGCTCCCAGTGCTTCCCCATTGAGAATGATATTTGCTGTGGGCTTTTCATAGATGGCTTTTAAGATGTCGAGGAATGTTCCCTCTATCCCTACACTCTGAAGAGTTTTGATCAGGAATGGATGCTGTATTTTGTCAAATGCTTTCTCTGCATCCAATGAGAGGATCATATGGTTCTTGTTTTTTCTCTTGCTGATATGATGAATCACATTGATTGTTTTACGGGTGTTGAACCAGCCTTGTGTCCCAGGGATAAATCCTACTTGGTCATGGTGAATCATTTTCTTAATGTACTCTTGGATCCTATTGGCCAGTATCTTGTTGAGAATTTTTGCATCCATGTTCATCAGGGATATTGGTCTGTAATTCTCCTTTTTGGCGGGGTCTTTGTCTGGCTTTGGAATTAAGGTGATGCTGGCTTCATAGAACGAATTTGGAAGTACTCCATCTCTTTCTATCTTTCCAAACAGCTTTAGGAGAATAGGTATGGTTTCTTCTTTAAACGTTTGATAAAATTCCCCTGGGAAGCCATCTGGCCCTGGACTCTTGTGTCTTGGGAGGTTTTTGATGACTGCTTCAATTTCCTCCCTGGTTATTGGCCTGTTCAGGTTTTCTATTTCTTCCTGTTCCAGTTTTGGTAGTTTGTGGCTTTCCAGGAATGCGTCCATTTCTTCTAGATTGCCTAATTTATTGGCGTATAGCTGTTCATAATATGTTTTTAAAATCGTTTGTATTTCCTTGGTGTTGGTAGTGATCTCTCCTTTCTCATTCATGATTTTATTAATTGGAGTCTTCTCTCTCTTCTTTTTAATAAGGCTGGCTAATGGTTTATCTATCTTATTAATTCTTTCAAAGAACCAACTCCTGGTTCTGTTGATCTGTTCCACAGTTCTTCTGGTCTCGATTTCGTTGAGTTCTGCTCGAATCTTTATTAGCTCCCTTCTTCTCTTGGGTGTAGGATGTATTTGCTGTTTTTTCTCTAGCTCCTTTATGTGTAAGGTTAGCTTTTGTATTTGAGTTCTTTCCAGTTTTTGAATGGATGCTTGTATTGCGATGTATTTCCCCCTTAGGACTGCTTTTGCTGCATCCCAAAGATTTTGAACGGTTGTATCTTCATTCTCATTAGTTTCCATGAATCTTTTTAATTCTTCCTTAATTTCCTGGTTGACCCTTTTATCTTTTAGCAGGATGGTCCTTAACCTCCATGTGTTTGAGGTCCTTCCAAACTTCTTGTTGTGATTTAGTTCTAATTTCATGGCATTATGGTCCGAGAATATGCAGGGGACAATCCCAATCTTTTGGTATCGGTTCAGACCCGATTTGTGACCCAATATGTGGTCTATTCTGGAGAAAGTTCCATGTGCGCTTGAGAAGAATGTGTATTCAGTTGAGTTTGGATGTAAAGTTCTGTAGATATCTGTGAAATCCATCTGGTCCAGTGTATCATTTAAAGCTCTCGTTTCTTTGGAGATGTTGTGCTTAGAAGACCTATCGAGTATAGAAAGAGCTAGATTGAAGTCACCAAGTATAAGTGTATTATTATCTAAGTATTTCTTCACTTTGGTTAATAATTGATGTATATATTTGGCAGCTCCCACATTCGGAGCATATATATTGAGGATTGTTAAGTCCTCTTGTTGAATAGATCCTTTAAGTATGATATAGTGTCCCTCTTCATCTCTCACTACAGTCTTTGGGGTAAATTTTAGTTTATCTGATATAAGGATGGCTACCCCTGCTTTCTTTTGAGGACCATTCGAATGGTAAATGGTTCTCCAACCTTTTATTTTCAGGCTGTAGGTGTCCTTCTGTCTAAAATGAGTCTCTTGTAGACAGCAAATAGATGGGTCCTGCTTTTTTATCCAGTCTGAAACCCTGCGCCTTTTGATGGGGTCATTAAGCCCGTTCACATTCAGAGTTACTATTGAGAGATATGAGTTTAGTGTCATCATGATATCTATTCAGTCTTTGTTTTTGTGGACTGTTCCACTGAACTTCTTCTTAAAGGGGAATTTTAAGAGTCCCCCTTAAAATTTCTTGCAGAGCTGGTTTGGAGGTCACATATTCTTTTAGTTGCTGCCTGTCTTGGAAGCTCTTTATCTCTCCTTCCATTTTGAATGAGAGCCTTGCCGGATAAAGTATTCTTGGTTGCATGTTCTTCTCATTTAGGACCCTGAATATATCCTGCCAGCCCTTTCTGGCCTGCCAGGTCTCTGTGGAGAGGTCTGCTGTTACCCTAATACTCCTCCCCATAAAAGTCAGGGATTTCTTGTCTCTTGCTGCTTTAAGGATCTTCTCTTTATCTTTGGAATTTGCAAGCTTCACAATTAAATGTCGAGGTGTTGAACGGTTTTTATTGATTTTAGGGGGGGATCTCTCTATTTCCTGGATCTGAATGCCTGTTTCCCTTCCCAGATTAGGAAAGTTTTCAGCTAGAATTTGTTCAAATACATATTCTGGCCCTCTGTCCCTTTCGGCGCCCTCGGGAACCCCAATTAAACGTAGGTTTTTCTTCCTCAGGCTGTCGTTTATTTCCCTTAATCTATCTTCATGGTCTTTTAATTGTTTGTCTCTTTTTTCCTCAGTTTCCCTCTTTGCTATCAACTTGTCTTCTATGTCACTCACTCGTTCTTCCACCTCGTTAACCCTCATCGTTAGGACTTCTAGTTTGGATTGCATCTCATTCAATTGATTTTTAATTTCTGCCTGATTAGCTCTAAATTCTGCAGTCATGAAGTCTCTTGAGTCCTTTATACTTTTTTCTAGACCCACCAGTAGGTGTATAATAGTGCTTCTGAATTGGCTTTCTGACATTGAATTGTCATCCAGATTTTGTAACTCTGTGGGAGAGAGGACTGTTTCTGATTCTTTCTTTTGAGGTGAGGTTTTCCTTCTAGTCAGTTTGCTCAGTGCAGAGTGGCCAAAAGCAAGTTGTATTGGGTAAAAGAGAAAAAGAGAGGAGAGAAAGAAGGAAAGAAAAGAGAAAGAAAAAAAAGGTAAGAAAAAAAACGAAAAAAAAAAGGAAGAAAAAGAGAAAGAAAAAGAAAGGAGAAAAAAAGGGGGTGGGGGAAGGAAACAAATCAAAAAGCAAAACAAAACAAAAACAAAACAAAAAACAAAAAAAGAACCACAGGGGAGTATCTTCTGATTCTGTGTACTTTAAGTCCCTTGGCTTCTCCTGGAAGTTGTCCGTCTAGCTGGTGTTCTGGGGGAGGGGCCTGTTGTGCTGATTTTCAGGTGTTAGCAGTTGGGGGAGCTGCTGTGCCCCTGCCTGGTGCAGGGCTCAGTGGGGGTTGTTTACCCCGTGAGGCCGCAGGAGGAACAGCCCCAGTGGCGGGGCAGCTCTGGAAACTTGGATTCAGCTCTGGCAGGAACTCCGTCTGCAGGGCCTGGAGGCTCCGGGGCGGGGCCGCTGATCTGCTCATTCGGGGCAGGAGCGTCCTCGCTGTCCTGGGCCCTCCCGGCCTCTGCCTGTCCCGGGGGAGGCCGGATCCTGGGCTGTGTCCCGGCGCCCTGTGCTCCGGTGCCTGCGCTGTTGGATTCGAGCTCCCGGGCTGCGCAGCCCCCTCCCCGGAGCTGCCGCCCGAGCCCCTCCGAGCTGCTCTTGGAACCGCGCAGCCCCCTCCGCACGGAGCCTCTTCCTCTGCCCGAGCCCCTCCGAGCTGCTCCCGCCCCGCAGCCCCCTCCGCGGAGCCGCCGCCCGAGCCCCTCCTGGCTGCTCCGGTCCCGCCGGGTCCCACCGTGCGCGCTGCAGCCCTTAGGGAGCTCGGCGCACTCTCCTGGGTGCGCAGTTGCTCTGTTCCTGTCCCGGGGAACCCGAGGGCATCCCCGCCCTCCTGGGTCCTGCTCCACCCCCTGGAGCCCCTTTCCCCCGGGAAGGTCGGTGCAGCTCCTGCTCCTCCGGGACGGGGCTCTCCTGTCCTGGGGACACCTGCCCCGGCCTCAGCCCGGCTCCTCGCGGGGCCCCTCCCCCTTGGAGGCCTTTGTTTCTTTATTTCTTTTTCCCCGTCTTCCTACCTTGATAGAAGCGCGAACTCTTCTCACTGTTGCATTCCAGCTGGTCTCTCTTTAAATCTCAGGCCGAATTCATAGATTTTCAGGATGATTGGAAGGTTTTCTAGGTAGTTTGGTGGAGACAGGTGATTTGGAGACCCTACTCTTCCGCCATCTTGCTCCTCTATCCATAGTGTTTTGAATGTACCTCTTTGTAAAGATTTTGCATGTTTGTGGTTACTATGAGTATTGTACCATATATACCTATGTAATCAATTATAATCTACTATTTGACATTATACCAGTTTGAGCAAAGTACAGAAACCATGTCGCCTTCAAACAATAATTGTGTATGACTTAATCCCTTGCAACTCCCTGAGATGTCACACAAAAAAACTGTCAGCATAGTCTTTCTTTACAAATATACTATGAGAATTTATGTCATTTCTCTTTCAACATAAACTTCTTGCAAAAGCTATAATACTATTACACTGATGGGACTGAAAAAATAAATACAATTTTAGTAACCAAAAAAAAAAAAAAGTATCTTCTTTTAAGTCCCTTTACCTCTCTCATTTGTAATTGTCTTTATTTCCTCCATATTCATTGCTAACTGTATAAGACAGCATTATGTTTTGCTTCAAACATCAAACTTCATTTAAAAAACTCAAAAGCAGAATGAATGTCTTTTGTATTTACCTACACTTTTATTCTTTTCCATTGTTTTTCTTTTTTTGCTGTTGCAAGTTTCTTCTTTTATCATAGTCTTTCTGTTTAAGAACTTACTCTTTTAGGTTAAGTTTGTTGATGACAGCTTCTCTTCATTTTCCCTCATCTGAGAATTTCTTGACCTCCCCTTCATTTCTGAAGGAATATTTTCACTGGATATAGTATCCCAGGCTGACAATTCTTTACTTCCAGTGTTTAAAAAATGTTTCTTCTGGCTTCCATGATTATCTGTTATTATTTTAATTGTTTTCCTCTTAAAAGCAAAATATTGTTTATGTCTCATGGCTGTTAAGAATTTTCCTTGTCTTTAGTTTATCGAGTTTGATTTTTGTGTGTGTGTCTTGGCATGGATAACTTTGTTTGTTTGTTTAGGGTTTCCTCAGCTTCTTGAATCTTAGATTTATGTCTTTTTCCAAGTTTGAGAAAATTTCAAATCTTGTTAGAATACATTTTTAGTCTGACTCCCTTCCTCTTCTCTTTCTGTTACTCTGATGACATGAATTTTGGAATTTTTGTTGTGGCCTCACAGATCTTGAGGTTCTATCATTTTTTTTTGCAATGAATTTTCCCTTCTTTATTCATACTGAGTAATTTCATGGAAGGTCATGGATTCTTCCCCTCTGTCCTCTCCATCATATTGTTAGGCCTATCCAGTGAGGTTTTTTTTTTTTTTTTTTTTTTTGGTTCATAAATTTCAGTTTCAAAATTTCTTTTTGAAAAAAAATAATAAAAAAAAATAAATAAAAATAAAATAAAAAAATTTCTTTTTGGTTCTTCTTCATGTCTTTTATTTACTTGTTGAGGCTTTTTAGTTTGTTTTAAGTCTTGAAAATTGCTCACTGAAGCATTTTTATGATGGCAGCTTTAAATTCATATCAAATTATTCCAACATCTATTTCATCTTGGTATAAACATTATTCCTACATTATCCTTTCTCATTCAAGTTGTGATCTTTCTGGTTCTTGGTAGGATGAATGATCTTTTATTGTCTTGGACATTTGGGGCATTATGTTGTGAAACTATGGATTTTATTTAGATCTTTTGTTTTAGCAGGCCTTCTCTGGTACTTTGCTGGTGGAGTCTGGAGGTCCTGCAAGATCTGAGTTCTTCACTTTCCATTGACAACTCTGGTGGAATAGTATGCTTCATTACCATTGGACAGGGGTGGAAGTTCAGTTCCTATGAAGCCTCTGCTGACGCTACCTTGGCTGATAGGGAGAGTGCCTTCTTACATGCTTCCCATGGGGCCTCCACTTAACCCATGGGAGATGAGCCCATTGCTGCTTTGAGGTGGTGATTTTATTGCATTTCTTGAGATGATTGCACGATTATCCTTCTTTTGTCTGTTGATGACTTTTTTGAGTAATTCTGGAGTAAATCCCAATTCATCATTATGTCTTACCCTATTTGACATTACTGGATGAAATTTGATAGTATTTTACTGAGGATATTTGCATCTATAATCATGAAAGGTATGGGTTAGTAGTTATTTTTTAACATCTTTATCTGGTGTTGGTAGCTGGGTAATGTGGCCTCAGAAAATGAATTGGGAAATATTCACTTACTTTTCTTCTTTCTAGAATTCTTCATACAAATTAGATATTATTCCTTTCTTAAATATTTGATACAATTCACCAGTGAAGCCATCTGTGCCTGTAGCTTTCTTTATTGGAATGTTTTTATATTGAGAATTTGATTTCTTTAATAGATATAGAGCTAGTCCAGTTTCTTCTTCTTGAGCCTTGGTAGTTTGTGTGTTTCAGTGAATTCTTACATTTTATCCAACTTATCTAATTTATTGGCATCAAGTATGGCATTCCATTATTATCCTTTAATGTCTGGAAGATCTTTTGTGATGACTGCTCTTTCAATTCTGATATGGATCATTTGAGTCTTCTCTCTTTTTATTCTTGATTAATCTGGAAAGAAGTGGTTGATTTTATTTAAAGAACAGTTATTTGTTTCATTGATTTTTTTGGCTGCTTTCCTTTTTATTTGATTTCTGCTCTTGATGATTTTATTTTCCTTCTGATTTTTTTGGGTTTAATTTGCTCTTATTTAATCTCTTAATTTGGAAGTTTAGCCATTCATTTGAGACCTTTATTTTTTCTACTATAAAGTTTTATTCTGTAAATTTCTATATGAACACTACATGAACTACATCCCATAGATTTTGATATGTTTTCAGGCACATTAATATATCTGAAGATTTTCTAGTTATCTTTCTTTTACTGGTTTCTGGTTTAATTCCATTGAATTAAGAGAAGGTTTTTTTTTTTTTTTTTTTCATATGATTTTAGTCCTTTTAGCTTTGTAGATGTTTGTTTTATGGACCAAAATGTGGTCAATTTTGGTGATTTCTTTTTTGTTCGAGAGGAGTATGTGTCCTGCTGCCATTGGGTAGTATGTTCTATAATTGTCAGTTTTGTCAATGTAATTGATAGTATTGCTCAGTTCTCTATATTATTAATTTTTGTGTGCTTATTTTATTGATTACTGAAAGAGGAGTTTTTGAAGTCTCATAATTGTGGGCTTATCTATTTTTCTTTGTAGTTACATTTTTTTCTAAATGTACTTTGAAGTTCTGTTGTTTGGTGAATATACAATAAGAGTTGTGTTGACTGTCATTATGTGTCTCCCTTTTTAGGTCTGATAATATTTTGTTTTTAAGTCCATTTTGTTTGATTTTAATGTAACCATTCCTGCATTTTTTGATTATTGGTCGTATGGAAAGTGGGTTTTTAAATACCTTTTTCATCCAATTCAATCCAGTTTCTTTTAACTGAAGTTTTAAATCATTTTTATTTAATGTAACTAGGGATTGATTTGAATTTAAATTTACTAATTTGCTACTTGTTTCTTTTTTGTCTCATTTGTTCTTTGTTATTTTTTCTCTCTTTTCCTGCCCTTTTTGTATTAATTGAGCCTTTAAAAATGATTGTTTTATTTACGCTTTTTGTCAGTTATGCTTCTTAAAAGTTTCATGGTGACTGCCCTAGGGCTCATAATGTATATCTCTAATTTATCCTACCCACCTTTAAATACTGTCTTACCATTTCACAAAGACTTTAAGAACTTACCACAGTAACCTTCAGTGCCTCTCCCTACCCTTGGCACTATTGTCATGCATTTTACTTTTGTATGCTATTAACCCCTCAACACAACGATACTATTTTTACATTAGAGAATCAATTACATTTTAGAATGATTAAAAATAATATGAGGAGTCTTTTATATTTTTACCATTTCTACAGATTTTCATTTCTTTGTATAGATGTGGTATAGTCCTCTTTCTGGTATGTTATTCCTTCTGAATGAAGAACTTCATCGCCATTTCTTTAGCACAGGCCTTCCGGAAGTGAACAAGAATTCTCTGGTTTTGATCATCTATGAAAGTCTTTATTTTGCCCTTATTTTTGAAAGCTTTTTTTTTTTTTTAATCTCTATTTAGAATTTTGGGTTGGCAGGTCTTTTTTAAAAAAAATATTTTAAAGATGTCATTCTCTTTTCCTTTGGCTTGCATTGTTTCTGATAAGTCTTTTTTAATAATTATATTTCTTCCTCTGTCATGTGTCTTTTAAATATAATGACTTCCTCTGTCATGTGTCTTTTATCTCTGGCTAACTGCAAAATATGCTTTTAATCCTTTGTTTCAGAAATTTATACATGATGTGTCCCAGTCAATATAGCATCTGAGTTTAGATATTTTTTTAAAAGATTTTATTTATTCATGAAAGACACACAGAGAGAGGCAGAGACATAGGCAGAGGGAGAAGCAGGCCCCTTGCGGGGAGCCTGATGTGGAACTCAATCCTGGGACCCCAGGATCACACCCTGAGCCAAAGACAGACACTCAACCACTGAACCACCCAGGCAGCCCTTGAGTTTAGATCTGTCTGGCAGTAGTGAGGAGTGAGTAGGTCTAACCCTGCTGTTGTATCTGTGTGTGCTGCAGTGGGGAGGGGAGCTTAGGAACATCACATTTCTGGCAACGTCACTCCAGTAGAGACCTGAGTCCTGAAGTGGCCCTTCTCTAGTGTGTGTCACTAAGCAACACAAGTTAGAGGCATCAGAGACTTCATTTTCTGAAGTTATCACTTTTTAATTTTCAGATAGCACAAAACAATTCAGAAGTGATGTCATTGTAAAAATTACTGTTTTTTTTGTACATAAAGGATATTAGATTCACTGAAGAATGGAAAAAAGAAAATGAAGAGCCTAAGGAGGTACCTAAGAAGGAAGAAGCAGACGCCCTTCCTAAAGCTTTTCTTGCTTCAAGCAAGAATATACTAGAGAAGAACCAAATTAACTTCGGGAAGTTTCAAATGACCAAGAGATTAGAGCCAACTTTAAACTGGAAGGCCACTGTTGATTTCAAAAAGTATGTAGAAATTTGCATGAGGGCTTCTCTGATACATCCTCAGTAACCACATTTGCCTAGTTGTTAGTTTATGTCATGGGAGAAAGTCCAGAGTAGATGTTGACATGTCCCTCCATAATACAAGTCAGTCCCTCCCTGCTCTTCATATTCCAAGTAGAAGTATTTGGCGTGAATACGGCTTATGTGTGGGCACCAGAAGGGAAGGCAAGAGCACCATTGACTCAATTGGTAGGTCAGGGCTAATATCACGTGAAAAAGATGATAAAAGACATGGAGGAATCTCACGGGCAATGTAAACGCAGTGGTAGGGACCTGAAGAAGTTAAGTGCTAGGTGAATTTAGAATGATTAAAATTATGTGAAGTGAATCAGGGAAATCTTGATAGAGACAGCATCTTATCTATTAACAGAACTTTAAGTAAATACCACAGAAAGGCTAGAGCCTCCAAAATATTAACAGGCTTAAGTGAAGCAGACACTAATTTAAAGAATGTCTGACATACAAAACGAGTTCCACTTAAGGACGTCTATAAATAGGTACCTAAGCACAGATTAAGGCCCTGTGTTTCATAAAAGCCGGCAGTCGGAGATGCCAAGGACACTTTTTAAATTAGCATATAGCTTACAAATTTCAGCCTATTTTTAATGTTCCATGCGGTCCCCGATTGGGTAAAGCAAGAAGTGGCTCCCAGCTGGTCACAGGGGACCCTCACTTGCAGGGATTCTGAGAACCACGGAGTGAGTACATGTTGCCAGCAAACCCAGAGAGCAGATGGAAGGAGTCCTGGGGAAAAAGGAGATGCTCTTGTTCCTCTAATTCTCATCAATTTTGAGGTGTTTGATCTCTGTGACTCCTATCTGAAGGAGTATGAAAATGACAAATACACAGGCTGCTCTGTTATGCTGGAAGGTGAATCTTAAAATACCACTCTTCCCACGTCCTGGCATTTTTCAGTTATGAGTTTACCTAGCCACTATGTAATGAAAACCCACTATGTGCCAAGGACCACGCTAAACCTGGGAATCCCTGGAAAACCAGATCCAGGCCCTGTGGCAGAGTCGGGTGGGGAAGGGAAGTAACCAGGCAACTTTCACCCAGGGCAGGATGTGCCCAGAGTAGAAGGCTCCGAGTGAAGGGGCCTGCAGAGTGACAGTTCCTAGTACTTGGTCCTTATAAAAGAAATACTGGCCAAAATGTGCCTGAAAGACTGAAGGGACATCCCAGGTGTCAGATGAGGCTGGAACTCATACAGTTATTTTCTGTATTAGGAAAACATGTCACACGGGTGCATGAAAATGATGAAATCTTTAGGTACATTTCTATTTTTAATTTCCTATCAATCCACAATAAGTTAATTTTAAAATGTTAATATATTTTTAGGCACAAAAGCTTACTAAGAGACACTCAAGAGAAAAAACATAGAGGAAGACTTGAAAGGTCAGGACCACCTGTTTCACCTGGAAGAGCACAGTTAGTTCGGTACGTATCTATTAAAAGGAACCATCCTTTAAAGCCACCCTTTACCCAGTGGGCTAGATAGCATGCAAATTTCTGGTGTTCTTATCATTACATCGGGGTCCTCTACTGGACCCTTGGACCAACTAGTATTGACTAGTTATAAAAATGATAATACTGAATTTCTTTGAATATATTTGCAAGATATCCTTTTAGTGAAGAGTTCCTTGAAACACAGGCATCTATTGGTACTAGTTAACTCTCTGTAAACAAATGAATTTAATGCTAATTGCCATGAGTTGAGTGATAGGAGAACTGGGCTCTTTGCTGATCTCTTACTTTTGAACAATCCTATCATAGCAAGGGTAAGTCATCTTCCTGAGCCTCATTTTACTCATCACTGGTGGCACTGCCAATCCTAAAGTGATAGATGTTATTTCTCATTAAAACAGCCATCAGGGCAGCGCGGGTGGCTCAGCGGTTTAGCGCCGCCTTCGGCCCAGGGTGTGATCCTGGAGTCCCGGGATCTAGTCCCACATCGGGCTCCCTGCATGGAGCCTGCTTCTTCCACTGCCTATGTCTCTGCCTCTCTCTCTCTTTCTGTGTCTCATGAATAAATAAATAAAATATTTTAAAAAACAGCCATCAATAGAAGGCTAGTAAACTTCTGACTCCATTTTCATTTTGACAACAAAAGCGGCATATGTGGAGGAGGGTCAGCTACTTTTGTTAGTAAGTTTGGGGTAGTAGTGGGAAGAAATGCAGACATTTCACATTATAAAGTTTGTGCACACAGAAAAAGAAGAAACTTTAAGACACCCTACTACATTAATCCTATATTCTTGGGTTCAACATAATAAATTATTTGATTTATTTGACTATTTTTAAAACTTTTTATTTTGAATTAATTACAGATTCACAGAATGCTGCAAATATAGTACAGAGGAATCTCATACCCTTCACCTAGCTTCTCCCAGTGGTTGCATCTTGCATAACTATCCTACAGCACTGAAACCAGGAGACTGATATTGATATAATGTGCATGTATCATTTTCTATCACTTTATTCCATGTAGATGTGTGTGATGACCATGTCAGTCAGTGTGTGGAAGGGTTCCATCACCACTGGGAAGCCACTCTTGCCACCTCTTTATAGTTATGCCCACACCTCTTCCCTATAATCCTAACTCCCGGCAACCATTAACCTGTTATCCACTTCTATAATTTTATCATTTTGGGAATATCATGTAAATGGAATTATACACTTTTGATATTGACTTTGTTTTCATCACTATAATACCCCTAAGATCCATCTAAGTTGTTGCATATGTTCATAGTGCAATCGTTTTTTTTTTATTTATTTTATTTTATTTATTTATTTATTTATTTATTTATTTATTTATTTATTTATTTATTTATTATTTTTGCTGAGTAGCATTCCATGGTGTGGTTGTACCATCATTTATTTAATTATTCACCTATTGGGAGCATTTTCATTGTTTGCAGCTTTTGGATATTAAAAATAAAGATGCTATGAACAATCATATAAAGGCTTTTATATGGATGAAGTTTTCATTTCTCTAAGATAAATGCCCAATTGCTGACACATAATAATTGTGTAGCTTTTTAAGAAACTATCTAACTTTTCCAGACTGGCTGTACCATTTAGTTCCCATCAAACACTTAGGGGAAACTGAGTTTATCCTCATCCTTGCCTTTGCATCCAAACCTTTTTTTTGGTTTTGGTTTTGAGCTATTCTACAAGATGTATAGTATTATTTCATCATGGTCTTAGCATTTCCCTAATGGCTAGTGATGTTGAACATCTTTTCATGGGCTTATTGCCATCCATATATATTCTCTAGTGAAATGTCTCTTTGTCTTTTGTTTTTTATGTTCTAATCAGATCACTTTTTAAATGTTGAGTTTCGAGAGTTCTTTATTCTGGATATCCTTGATTGAATATGTAGTATGCAAATATTTCCTTCTCCCTGTAAGTTGTTTTCTCATCCTTTTTATAGAGTCTCTCTCATAGAATAACGTTTTACTATTGATGAGGTTCAATTTATCAATGTTTTCTTTTATGGGTTGTTTTGTTTTTATTTTTAATATGTTTATTTTAGAGATAAAGAGAGAGAGAGTGCATGGGGAAGAGAAGGGGAGAGGGAGAGAGTCTCAAGCAGGCAGACCCTGTGCAGGGCTCAATCTTACATCCCTGAGATTGTGACCTGGGCCCAAACCAAGAGACGGATGCTCAACTGACTGAGCTACCCAGGTTCCTGTATGGGTTGTATTTTTGATGTCATGTCTAAGAAGTCCTCATGAAGCCCTTGGTCCTTAAGATTATCACCTATTTTTTCTAAAAATGTTTATAGTTTTACATTATAAAGCCTATGGCCTTTTTCTTATTTTTAGTGTGAGACTTTGGTCAAGATTTAGTTGTTGTTGTTTTTTTGTTTGCTTTGTTTTTTTTTAAGTGGAGGTCCAATTTCTCCAGCACTATTTAATGAAAAGGTTATCTTTCCACCATTGAATTACTTTTGTATCTTTCTTCAAAATCAGTTCGGTGTACATATGTGGGGCTATTCTGGGTATCTGTTCTATTCCACTGATTTTTTTCTTTTCATCTAGCCCCTTACCACTACCACACAATCTGTATTACTGTAGCTGTATAGTAAATTTTGAAGTCTGGAAAAGTGATTTCTCTCACTTTTTTTTTTTTCAAAAATTGCTTTTAGTTATTCTAGTTCCTTTCCTTTCTGCATAAATTTTAGAATAATCTTGCTATATCTCCAACAGAAAAAAATCACTGATGATTTTCTTGGAAATTACATTAAATATCTATATTAATTTGGGAAGAATTGATATTTTTACTATGTAGACTCTTCCAATCCATGAATATTATATATCTCGGTTTATTTAAGTATTTGATTACTTTCACTAATGTTTTATGGTTTTCAGCATACAAGTCTTGTGTATTTTTTCTTAGATTTACAACTAGAAGTGGAAGTTCCAGTGCTGTATTGGTCAGCAGTGATCAAAGTGAACAATAGCCTTGTTTGTTCTCAATCTTAAGGGAAAAGTATTTAGTCTTTCACCATTAAGTATGATGATGGTGTAGGTTTTTGTACAAATATTCTTTATCAAGTTGATAAAGGTCCCTTCTGTTCTTGGTTTTCTGAACATTTTTATTCACATTTGGGTGTTCATTTTGGTCAAATCTTTTTTCTACATCAATTGTATAATCATGTCATTTTTCTTCTATAGGCTGTTAGTGTGGTTGATTACACTGATTGATTTTTGAATACCAAATCAGCCTTGCATCTCTGTAGTAACCCCACTTGGTCATAGTGCACTCATCCTATTTATAGGTAGCTGAATTACATGTGCTTAATATTATGTTAAGAATTTTTGCATCCACAATCTTGAGAGTATTGTATTGGTTTTTGTTTTTGTTTGCACTGTCTTTGGTTTGATATCAGGCTTTGTAAAATGAGTTCCCTCCTATTCTATTTTCTAGAAGAGATCATATAAAATTTGGTGTTCTTCTGTGTGGTAAAATTCTACAGTGAAGCTATCTGGGTCTAAAGACTTCTGTTTTGGGTTTTTTAATTGTGAATTAAATTCTCTTAATAATTGTGCTATTCAAATTATGTGTTTCATATTGGGCAAGTTGTGATAGTTTATACTTTAAAAGAACGGTCCATTTTATCTAGATTGTCAAATTTATGTGTGTATAGTTGTTCATAGTTTTCTCTTATTATTCTTTTGTTGTCTGCAGGATCTGTAGTGATATCCCATGTTTCATTGTTGGTACTGGTATTTGTGTCTTTTCTTTTTCTTGTCAGTTATACTAGAGTTTTGTCAATTTTATTGATCTTTTCTTTAAGCAGCTTTTTGTTACTGATTTTTCAAATTGTTTTTCTGTTTTAATTTTACTGATTTCTGCTCTTTAGTATTTCCTTTTTTGTTTGCATTGGGTTTACTTTATTCTTTTTTCTAGTTTCTTTAGACTTAAGTTTAGATTATTGAATTGAGACTTCTCTTTTCCAATGCAAACATTTAGTGCTATATAATTCCCTTTATGCACTGTGTTAGCTGTTATCTGTGTACAAAAGTTTTTGATATGTTGTATTTTCATTTTAATTTCTGTTCAGTGTGGCTTTTTTTTTTTTTTAATTTCCCTTGAGGCTCGCTTCTTGGACCCAAGTGCATTTTTTGTTTGTTTGTTTCCAGACTCTTGGAGATTTTTCGTCTTCTGTTTGTTATTGATTTTTTTTTGTTTGATTTCATTATGGGCAATGAGCACACACTATATAATTTTAGTTCTTTTAAATTTGTTGAGGTTTTGTGTGGTCACACTATCTTGGTATAGAGTCTTTGGGTGCTTAAAAGAATGTAGAGCCTGCTGCTGTTGGAGTATTCTATAAAAGTGGATTAAATCATATTGTTTGGTGGTGTTGATTTCTTTTATATCCTAGCTTATTTTCAGTCCAGTTGTTCCACAAATTGATGAGAGAGTAGTATTGATGTCTCTAAGTATAATTTTTCTGTTTCTCATTTTAGTTCTATTTTTGCTTTATGCATTTTGCAGCTCTGCTGTTTGGTGTGTACATATTTGGGATTGATATGTCTCTGTCATTATGTAATGTTCCTCTATATGCCTTGTCATTTTCTTTTTATTGATGTCTACCTAATCAGATTATTTTATAGACACTTCTGCTTTCTTTTGATTGTTTACATGGTGGGTTTTTTTCCTCTTTTTCTTTCAAACTAATGATATTATATCATTACATTTGAAATGAGTTCCATGTAGGTAGCATTTGGTTGATTCTCTTTTCTTTTTCTTTTTGGTACAGTAAGTTAAATTCTTTTAATTGGTGTATTTAGAACTTTTACCTTTAATGTCATTATTATGTTAGGGCTTAAGTTTGTCATTATATATATATTTTTTTCTGTTCATTGTTTTTGTTTGTTTTGGTTTTGGTTTTCTTTCTCTCCATTCTCTCTAACCCTTTCTTCCATGAATGTCTTTTTTATCTATTACCTTTTGGAGCATGGTAAAAGAATGGGTAATTTTTAGGTTTTAATAATGTTTGAGATTCTATGATTCTCTTAATTTTTCTGAATCTTATTTAAATTTTATGTTTTAGCAGGTTTCCTCCTACATCACATTGGTGGAATAAGATGTGTATTGTCTCCTCAGGTTAGAGAAGGAAATTACAAATTTTCAATTAGGCCTTCATTGACAACTTGGGGAGGTGAGCGAGGGGCTTCTCATCATTTTTAACTGGTAATGGAAGTTCAAGCTCTGACTAGGTCTCTGTGGGTAACAGAGAGGAAGAGACTCTGTTTATTTGTCAGTGGGGTTGGGGTTGGTGGAAATTCTGACTCTCCATTAGGTCTCTTCTGACACAGGGATTAGGGAGTTTTGTTGTAGTCTGATAAAGGTAGAACACTCTTCTCTTAGCATTGTTAGCAGAAGTGGGGGTGAGCCACAGTGTTTTCTGTGGTGTTGACTAGAATAGATCATCTGTTGCCTAAAAGTTTTCTATCTTGTTAAGCTGTTCCTTTTCTGGTCCTCTGAGTAGAAAGAGCAGGCTTTTCTTAGGTGCTTTTTTCCCTGTGCCCACTGATAATTCTGCATCACTATCTTCTCTAGTACCCAATCTGGAATACACGAGACAAAAAACCCAAGGAACTCACCATTGTGTTGCTCCTCAAGTCTGTAGATCCTTAAATAGTCTTTCTTCTCCTTTCAACCTGTCAGAGTCCTATCGTGTTTGTTTTATATATAATATCCAGGATTTTTATGTACTTAAGATCTACTTCATCTTTCCTAAACTAAATGTTTGGCCTTACATGTTTCAATTTTAAGTCAAATTTTAGTGAGTCAAAAAAAAATTTAGTGAGTCAGAGAATTCTAGAGTAATAGATAAGGGTAAAGGGGTAGTATATCCAAGCAACAACCATTACTCTGACAAAAATGTGAACTTCTCTATGTCTCTTCTTAAGTGGATATAATGATGTAGTAGAGAAGTATTTCTTAAGGTGGAGTTCATAGGTCAGTGAAACATTGAGATTTGCTTATTTTTACCTCCCAAATGTATGGTTGCTATGG
>NW_027554631.1:0-28133 GCF_053574225.1 Canis aureus
TGGGGATGAGAGACACCAGGTCCAGGTGAGGCCAAACTGAGGACCAGAGTCACCAGATCCAGGTGAGGTCCATGTTGGAAAGAGAGTCACCAGGTCCAGGAGAGGTCCAGGTGGGGACCAGAGTCACCAGATCCAGGTGAAGTCCAGGTGGGGACCAGAGTCAACAGATCCAGGTGAAGCCCAGGTGGGGACCAGAGTCACCAGGTCCAGATGAGGCCCAGGTGAGGACCAGAGTTACCAGGTACACGTGAGGCCCCGGTGGAGATCAGAGGCAACAGGTCCATGTGAGGCCAGCTTGGGGACCATGGTCAACAGGTCTACTTGAGGCCCAGGTGTTGAACACAGTAACCAGGTCCAGGTGAGTCCCCGGTGGTGACAAGAGTCACCACGTCCAGGTGAGGCCCAGGTGGGGACCAGGATCACCGGGTACAGGGGAGGCCCTTGAAAGAACCAGAGTCAACAGTTCGAGGTGAGGTGCAGGTGGCAACCAGGGTCAGCAGGTCCACGTCAGGCCAAAGTGGGGTTCACAGTCACTAGGGCACGGTGAGACCCAGAGTGGGACCAGAGTCACCTGGTCCAGGTGAGGTCCAGTTGTGGAACACAGTCACCGGGTCCCAATTATGCCCAGTTGAGGACCATGGTCAACAGGGCCAGGTGAGGCCCAGATGGGGATCGGAGTCACCAAATCCAGGTGAAGCCCAGGTGGGGACCACAGTCACCAGATCCAGGGTAGTCTCAGGTGCAGACCAGAATCACCAGGTCCAGGTGAGGTGCAGGTGGCAACCACACTCACCAGGTCCCAGTGAGGCCCTGGTGGGAACCAGAGTCACGAGGTACATGAGAAGCTAGAAACACTGCAGACACCAGGTCCACATCATGTCCACGTGGGAACGAAAATCACCAGTTACAGTTGAGGACCAGTTGGGGATCCGACTCACCAGGTCCAGGTGAGACCCAGGTGGGAACCAGTGTCACCATGTCCAGGTGTGGCCCAGGTGAAGACCAGAGTTAATAGGTCCAGCTGGGTCACTGTTAGTGAACAGTGTAACCATATCCTGATGCTACCCAGGTGGGTACCAGAGACACCAGGTCCTGGTGAGGCCCAGGTGGGACCAGAGACATGAGGTCCAGGTGAGGTCCCGATGGGAACCACAGTCACCAGGTCAGGTGAGGCCATGCTGAGGATCAGAGTCACCAGTTCCAGGTGAGGCCCAGGTGGAGCCAGAGTCACCTGGTACAGAAGAGGCCAAAGTCAGGACCAGAGTTACCAGGATCAGGTCAGTCCCAGTGGGGAATAGAGTAACCATCTCCCGATGATGCCCAGGTAGAACCAGAGTCACCAGGTCCAGATGAGGTGCAGGTGGGGAGCATATTCACAAGGTTCCGGTGAGGCCCAGTTGAGGACCAGAGACACCAGGTCTAGTTGAGGCCTAGAGGGGTACCAGATTCACCTGGTCCAGGTGACATCCAGATGGGGACCAGAGTCACCAGGTCAGGGTGAGGGCCAGAGGGGATCCAGAGTCATCATGTCCAGGTGAGGCTCAGGTGTGGAACAGAGTATCCAGGTCATAATGGTCCACAGGTGAGGACCAGAGTCACCAGATCTGGGTGAGGCCCAGTTAGGATCAGAGTCACCAGTTCCAGGTGAGGCCAAGAAGGAGTCCACAGCAATCAGGTCCAGGTGGGGAACAAAGTCACCAGGACTGGATGAGGCCCAGATGGGGACCAGATTCACCAGGTCCAGGTGAGACCCAGGTGGTGACCAGAGTTACCAGTTCTGGGTGAGGACCAGGTAAGGACCAGATTCACCAGGTCCAAGTGAGGCCCACGTGGGGACCTGTGTCACCAGGTATGGGTGAGGCCCAGGTGGCAACCCCACTCATCAGGTCCAGGTGAGGCCAACCTGCAGGCCAGAGTCACCAGATCCAGGTGAGGCCCTGGTGGGGACTGGAGTCACCAGGTAAATGTGAGTCTACAAGAACACCACAGTCACCGGGTCCAGGTGTGGGTCATGTGGGAACGAGAGTCACCAGGTCCTGGTGAGACCCAGGTGGGGACCACAGTCACCAAGTCCAGATTGAGGCCTAGGTGGGGCCCAGAGTCATCAGGGCCAGGTGAGGCCAAAGTGTGGAGCTAAGTTATCAGGTCCAGTTGAGTCCCAGGTGAGGACCAGTCACCTCGTCCAGGTGAAGCCCACAAGAGTAGTGCCTCCAAGCTCAATCCCGCGACATCCTAGTAATTCCTGTCTTAGACTGGTGCTACATACTAAGTTCAATACTAGCTAATTGAACCCTACATCCAACGACAACTTACATTCGAGAGTTGGGCTCACACGCATTCCTTCACAGTTCCACACTGCCTGCAGAATGTGTTGCCAACGTCTTCACCAGAGAAGCTTGTCAGAAGCTTGTGAGACGCAAGTGGAATAATGCAGGCCTGGAAGGTGTCTCCAGGTGGAGTAGAGTGGTACGCTTGGAACCTCCTGAGTTAGAATACTGCTGCGTTCTCAGGGCCAGAACTTCGAAAGGACGTCGTTTGATACGGGACACAAGTTTTGTGAGAGGCAAGTGTCTCCTAGCCCAATCCAACTTCTGAGTAATTCCTCCCTCAGAAGGGAGCTACATACGAACTTCCAAACCTGAGTACCTCGGTGAAAGCTGTCTCTCTGGGGAACTTCCTTCTGCGAGGTGAGCTGACACGCGGTCCTTCCCAGTTCCATACTGCCTGCAGATGCAGTTACGAACATCCTCACAAGACATGTTTGTCAGAAGCTCATGGGACGCAAGGGGCAAGCTGCAGGCTTCAACGGTTGTGTCTCCAGGTGCAGTAGAGTTTTGTTCATGGAACGACCTGACTTCCAACGCTGTAAAGTTTGAGTTAGGTTACGGGTTAGGGTTAGGGTTAGGGTCCTGTTTAAGCTTAGGGTTAGGGTTAGGGTTAGGGTTAGGGTTAAGGTTCAGGTTAGGGTTAGGGGTAGGCTACGGGTTAGGATTAGGGTTAGGGTACGGGTTAGGTTACGGGTTAGGTTACGGGTTAGGGTACGGGTTAGGGATCGGTTTAGGTTTACGGTTAGGGTTAGGGTACGGGTTAGGGTTAAAGTTAGGGTACTGTTTAGAATTAGGGTTAGGGTTTGGTTACGAGTTAGGGTTAGGGATAGGGTAAGGGATAAGGTTAGGATTAGGTTAGGGTTAAGGTTAGGATTAGGGATTGGGTTTCGTTAGGTTTAGGGTTGGGGTAAGATTAGGGTTAGGGTATGGGTTAGAGTTTGGGTTAGGGTACGGGTGAGGCTTACGGTAAGCATTAGGGTACGGGTTAGGATTAGGGTACGGGTTAAGGTTAGGTTTAGGGTTAGGTTTAGGGTTAGTGTATGGGATAGGGTTAGGTTTAGGGTACTGTTCAGCGTTAGGGTTAGGGTTAGGGTTAGGTTACAGGTTAGGGTTATGGTTAGGGTTAGAGTACGGGTTAGGGTTAGAGTTAGAGTTTGGGTTATGTTTAGGGTTTGGGTTAGGGTTAGGCTACGGATTAGGGTTAGTGTTAGGGTTATGATTAGGGTTCGGTTTAGGCTTAGGTTAGGGTACAGATTAGGGTTAGGGTACGGGTTAGGGTTAGGGTGAGGGTACGGTTTAGAGATATGGTATGGATTATGGTACGGGTTAAGGTATGGCTCTCTCTCTCTCTCTGTGACTATCATAAATAAATAAAAATTAAAAAAAAAAAAAATTTAAAAAAAGGGATCCCTGGGTGGCGCAGTGGTTTAGCGCCTGCCTTTGGCCCAGGGCGCGATCCTGGAGGCCCGGGATCGAATCCCACGTCGGGCTCCCGGTGCATGGAGCCTGCTTCTCCCTCTGCCTGTGTCTCTGCCTCTCTCTCTCTCTCTCTCTGTGACTATCATAAATAAATAAAAATTAAAAAAAAAAAAATTTAGAGATAGGGTTAGGTTTATGGTTAGAGTTAGCGTTTGGTTTAGGGGTAGTTTTAGTGTTATGGTACGGGTTATGTTTAGGGTTAAGGTAGGGTAGGGTATAGGGTTAGGTTACGGGTTAGGGTTAATTTTAGGGTTAGGTTTAGGGTACGGGTTAGGGTTAGTGTTAGGGTACCATTAGGGTTAGTGTACGTGTTAGCGTTAGGGTTGGGGTTAGCGTAAGGGTTAGGGAACGGGTTAGGATTAGGGTTAGGTTATTGTTTGGGTTAGGGTCAGGGTTAGATTTAGGTTACGTGTTAGGGTTAGGGTATGGGTTAGTGTTAGGATACGGGTTAGGGTTCGTGTACGGGTTAAGGTTGGGGTTAGGGTATGGTTCAGGGTTACGGTATGGGTAAAGGTTAGGGTACGGGTTACGGTTAGTGTTCGGTTAGGGTTAGGGTACGGGTTAGGGTATGGGTTAGGGTTAGGTTTAGGGTTAAGTGTTGAGTTTAAGGGTTACGGAGAGCATTAGAGGTTAGGGTTAGGGCTTAGGGGTTAGGGTTAGGGGTAGTGTTAGCGTTAGGGTTAGGGTTAAGGTTTGGGGTTACTGTTAGGGTTTGGGGTTAGGGTTAGGGTTTGGGTTATGGTTAGGGTTAAGGGTAGGGTTAAGGGTTAGGGTTAGGGTTAGTGGTTACGGGTTTTGGTTAGGGTTAGGGGTTAGGTTTTGGGTTAGGGTTAGGGTTCGGGTTAAGGGTTAGGGTTAAGGGTTAGGGTTAGGGGTATGGTTAGGGGTTAGCGGTTAGGGGGTAGGGCTAGGGTTAGTGGTTAGGTGTTAGGGTTAGTGTTAGTGTTAGGGTTAAGGTTAGGGGTTAAGGTTAGGGTTAGTGTTTAGGGTTGGGTTTGGGTTAGTGTTAGGATTAGGGTTAGGGTTAGGGTTAAGGTTTAGGGTTAAAGGTTAGGGTTAGATTTAGGGTTAGTGGTTAGGGGTTCAGGTTAGGGTTAGGGGTAGGGGTAGGGGTTAATGTTAGGGTTAGGGGTTAGGGTTAGGTTTTGGTTTAGGGTTAGGGTTAGCGGTTAGGGTTAGGGTTAGGGTTAGGGGTTAGGGTTAGGGTTATGGTTAGGTATGTGTTAGTGTTAGGGTTAGGATACGGGTTAGGGTACGGGGTAGTGTTAGAGTACTGGTTAGGTTATGTTTAGGGGATGGGTTACTGTATGGGTTAGGGGACGGTCTTAGGGTTAGTGTAAGGGTTAGGGTCTGAGTTAAGGTTGGGGTACAGCTTAGTGTTAGTGTACCTGTTAGGGTTAGGGTACGGGTTTAGTTAGGGTACGGGTTAAGTTTAGGGTTAGTGTTCGGGGTAGGGTTTGGGTTAGGGGTTAGGGTTAGGGTTAGCGTTACGGTTAGGGTTAGGGTTAGGGTTAGGTGTTAGGGTTAAGGCTTAGGGTTAGGATAGGTTTAGTGTTAGGGGTTAGGGGTTAAGGTTAGGGATTCGATTCGATTCAATTTTTTTCGATTCGAATCGATTCGATTCAATTCTTTCAATTCGATTCTTATCGATTTGATTCTTTTCGATTAGATAGATTCTTTTCTATTCGATTCAATTTTATTCGATTCGATTCTTTTCGATTCGATTTGATTCGAGTCTTTTTGATTCGATTCGTTTCAATTCAATTCTTTTCAGTTCGATTCGATTCAAATCTTTTTGATGCGATTCAATTCGATTCTTTACGATTCGATTCGAATTTTTTCCTTTCGACTCGATTTTTTACGATTCGATTTGATTCTTATCCATTCGATTTGATTCGATTCTTTTCGATACGATTCGATTCTATTCTTTTCGATTTGATTCTCTTCGATTCAATTCGATTTGATTCTTTTCGATTCGATTCGATTTTTTCGATTCGATTCCTTTTGATTCGATTCAATTCGATTAAAATCTTTCGTTTCGATTTGATTCTTTTTGATTCGGTTCGATTTTTTTCGATTCGATTTGATTCTTTTCGGTTTGATTCAATTCGATTCGAATGTTTTCGAATCAATTCTATTCTTTTCAATTCGATTCTATTCTTTTCGATTCTATTCTTTTCGATTCGATTTGATTCTTTTCGATTCGATTCGATTCAATTCTGTTCGATTTGATTCGATTCAATTCGATTCGATACTTTTCGATACGATTCGATTCTTTTCGATTTGATCGCTTCTTTTCAATTCGATTCGATTCGATTTGATTCGATTCTTATCGATTCGATTCGATTATTTTGATTCAATTCGATGCTATTTGAATATTTTCGATTCGATTCGATTGCATTAGATTCGATTATTTTTTATTCAATTCGACTCGATAATTTTTTATTTGATTCGATTCATTTCGGTTCGATTCGATTATTTTCGATTCATTTGAATTCAATTTGATTATTTTCGATTCGACTTGATTGGATTCGATTCGATTATTTTCGACTTGATCCGATTATTTTTGATTCGATTGATTCTTTTTGTTTCGATTCGATTCTTTTCGATTCGATTCGATTCGATTATTTTCGATTCAATTCGGTTCGATTCGATTATTTTCAACTCAATTCGATCGATTCGGTTCAATTATTTTCGATTCGATTCGATTCGATTATTTTCGATTCAATTCGGTTCGATTCGATTATTTTCAACTCAATTCGATCGATTCGGTTCAATTATTTTCGATTCAATTCAATTCGATTATTTTCGATTCAATTCAATGCGAATCGATTATTTTCTATTAGATTCGATTCAATTATCTTCGATTTGATTTGATTCGATTATTTTCAATTCGATTCAATTTGATTATTTTCATTTCGATTCGATTCTATTATTTTCGATTCGATTCGTTTCGTATCGATTCGAATCATTTTGATTCAATTCGATTATTTTCGATTTGAATCGATTCTTTTCTTTTCGATTCGATTCTTTTCTATTTGGTTTGATATTTTCGATTCGAATCGACTCGAATCTTTTTGATTCAAGTATATAAGATTCAATCTGATTCTTTTCGATTCAATTTGATTCGATTCGATATGATTCTTTTTGATTTGATTCGATTCATTTTGATTCGACTCGATTCTTTTCTATTCAATTCTTTTTGATTCAATTAAATACGATTCTATTCTTTTCGATTCGATTTGATTTGATTCTTTTTGATTCGATACGATTCGATTTGATTCTTTTCAATTTGATTCGATTCAATTCGATACTTTTCAATTCGATCATTTCGATCGATTCGATTCTTTTCATTTCGATTCGATTCTTTTCGATTCGATTCAATTCTTTTCAATTTGATTCGATTCGATCTTTTCGTTTCGATTTGATTCTTTTCTATTTTATTTGATTCGATTCATTTCAATTAGATTCGATACTGTTCGATTCGATTCTTTTCGATTCAAGTCGATTAGAATCAATTCGATTCTTTCGATTCTATTTGATTCGATTCGATACGATTCTTTTCGATTCGATTCTTTTTGGTCTGTCGATTCGATTTTTTTCGATTCAGTTCGATTCGATTCTTTTTTATTCGATTTGATTCTTTTCAATTTGATATGATTCGATTCGTTTCAATTTTTTTCGATTCGTGTCGATTCGAATCTATTCGATTCTTTTCTATTCAATTCGATTCGATTCTTTTTGATTCGATTCGATTCGATTCCATTTGATTCGATTCTTTTCAATTCGATTCAATTCTTTTATTTTTTTATTTATTTCTGATAGTCACAGAGAGAGAGAGAGGCAGAGACATAGGCAGAGGGAGAAACAGGCTCCATGCACGGGGAGCCTGATGTGGGATTCGATCCCGGATTTCCAGGATCGCGCCCTGGGCCAAAGGCAGGCGCCAAACTGCTGGGCCACCCAGGTATCCCCGATTCGATTCTTTTAAATTTGATTCTTTTCGATTCGATTTGCTTCACCTCTTGTCGTTTCGATTCGATTATTTTGATTCAATTCGATTCGACTCTTTTCGTTTCGATTATATTCGATTCAATTTGATTCGACACAATTCGATTCTTTTCGATTCAATACCATTCGATTCGATTCTTCTCGAATCGATTCAATTCGATTCTTTTCGATTCGATTTGATTCTTTTCGATTTGATTCGATTCGATCATTTGGATTCAATTTGTTACATTTTGATTCGATTCTTTTCGATTCGATTCAATTCAATTCTTTTGGATTTAATTGGATTCGTTTAGATAATTTTTGATTCGATTCGATCCTTTTACCCTAGCTTTGATTTGATTCTACTCAATTCAATTCATTTCGATTCTTCTTGATTCAATTCTTTTTGATTCAGTTTGATTCTTTTCGATTCAATTTGATTCTTTTCGATTTGATTCGATTTGATCATTTGTATTCGATTTGTTACATTTTGATTCGGTTCTTTTCGATTCGATTCGATTCAATTCTTTTGGATTTAATTGGATTCATTTAGATAATTTTTGATTCGATTCGATTCTTTTACCCTAGCTTCGATTTGATTCTACTCGATTAAATTCATTTCGATTCTTCTTGATTCAATTCTTTTCGATTCTTTTTGATTCGGTTTGATTCTTTTCGATTCAATTCGATTCTTTTCGATTCAATTTGATTCGATTTAATTGTTTTTGAATCCATTTGATTCGATTCAATTATTTTCGATTCGACTCGATTTGATTCGATCCGATTATCGATTCGATTCAATTCCAATTATTTTCGATTCGATTCGATTCGATTATTTTTTATTCAATTCAATTCAATTATTTTCGATTCGATGCAATTTGATTCGATTCTTCTCATTTCAATTCAATTCGATTCTTTCGAATTCGATTCGATTCGATTCTTTTCGTTTCGATTCAATTTTTTTCGATTTGATTCAATTCTTTTCAATTCGATTTGATATTCTTCAATTCAATTCTTTTCGATTAATTTCGATTCGATTCAATTCCATTCGATTTGATTCTTTTGGATTCGATTCGATTCAATACGATTCGATCGATTCTTTTCGATGATTTTTTTGATTCGATTCCATTCTTTTTGATTCGATTGATTCGAATCTTTTATTTTATTTTATTTTTTAAATTTTTTATTTATTTATGATAGTCACAGAGAGAGAGACAGACACAGGCAGAGGGAGAAGCAGGCTCCATGCAGCGGAAGCCCGACGTGGGATTCGATCCCGGGTCTCCAGGATCGCGTCCTGGGCCAAAGGCAGGCCCCAAACCGCTGCGCCATTCAGGGATCCCCTGATTCGAATCTTTTAGATTTGATTTGATACGATTCTTTTCAATTCGATTTGATTCGATTCGATTCATTTCGATTCGTTTCGATTCTCTTTGATGTTTTTTGATTCGATCTTTTCAATCGATTTAATTCGATTCAATTCATTTTGATTCGATTTGATTCGAATTTTTCGATTCTATTCTTTTCAATTCGATTCTTTTCGATTTGATTCGATTCGATTTTTTTCTATTAGATTCTTTTTGATTCGATTCGACTTGACTCTTCGTTTCGATTTGATTCTTTTCGATTCGATTTGATTCTTTTCGTTTCGATTAGATTCTTTTCGATTAGATTCTTTTCGATTCGATTCGATTTGATTCTTCTCCATTCGATTCGATTTGATTCTTTTCGATTTGATTCGATAAGGTTCTTTTCTTTCGATTCAATTCTGTTCGATTCTATTCCATTCGATTCGATTCGATTCGATTGTTTTCAATTCGATTTTATTCGATTCTTTTCGTTTCGATTCGATTCTTTTCGATTTGATTCGATTCGATCATTTGGATTCAATTTGTTACATTTCGATTCGATTCTTTTCGATTACGTTCGATTCTACTCTTTTCAATTCGATTGGATTCTTTTCCATTTGATATGATTCCCATTCGTTTCGATTTTTCGATTCGTTTCGATTCGAATCTATTCAATTATTTTTTTTAACATTTTTTTTAAAAATTTTATTTATTTATGATAGTCATCAGAGAGAGAGAGAGAGGCAGAGACACAGGCAGAGGAAGAAGCAGTCTCCATGCACCGGGAGCCCGATGTGGGATTCGATCCCGGGTCTCCAGGATTGCGCCCCGGGCCAAAGGCAGGCGCTAAACCGCTGCGCCACCCAGGGATCCCCTATTCGATTCTTTTCTATTCAATTCGATTCGATTGATTCTTTTCGATTCATTCGATTCCATTCCATTCGATTCGATTCTTTTCTTTTTTTTTTTTTTTTTTTTTTTTTAATTTTTTATTTATTTATGATAGTCACACACACAGAGAGAGAGAGAGAGAGAGAGAGAGAAGCAGAGACACAGGCAGAGGGAGAAGCAGGCTCCATGCACTGGGAGCCTGATGTGGGATTCGATCCCGGGTCTCCAGGATCGTGCCCTGGGCCAAAGGCAGGCGCCAAACCGCTGCGCCACCCAGGGATCCCGATTCGATTCTTTTCGATTCGATTCGATTCTTTTCGATTCGATTTTTTCGATTCCATTCTTTTCAATTCCATTCTTTTCGATTTGATTCTTTTCGTTTCAATTCGATTCGATTCTTTTCAATTTGATTCGATTCGATTCTTTTCGTTTCGATTAGATTCTCTTCGATTCGATTCTTTTCGATTCGATTCGATTTGATACAATTCAATTCTTTTCAATTCGATACCATTCAATTCGATTCTTCTCGAATCTATTCAATTCAATTCGATTCTTTTCGATTCGATTCTTTTTGATTTGATTCGATTCGATCATTTGGATTCGATTTGTTACATTTTGATTCGATTCTTTTCGATTCGATTCGATTCGATTCTTTTGGATTTAATTGGATTCGTTTAGATAATTTTTGATTCGATTCAATTCTTTCCCCCTAGCTTCGATTCGATTCTACTCGATTCAATTCATTTCGATTCTTCTTGATTCAATTCTTTTCGATTCTTTTGATTCGGTTTGATTCAATTCTATTCTTTTCGATTTGATTCAATTCGATTGTTTTTTAATCCATTTGATTTGATTCGATTATTTTCTATTTGAGTCGATTTGATTCGATTCGATTATCGATTCGATTCAATTCCAATTATTTTCGATTCGATTCGATTCGATTCTTTTTTATTCAATTCGATTCAATTATTTTCGTTTCGATGCAATTCGATTCGATTCTTCTCATTCCAATTCAATTCGATTCTTTCGAATTCGATTCGATTCGATTCTTTTCGTTTCGATTCGATTCTTTTTGATTTGATTCAATTCTTTTCAATTTGATTTGATACTGTTCAATTCAATTCTTTTCAACTCAATTCAATTCGATTCGATTCTTTTCGATTAAATTCGATTCGATTCTTTTCGATTCGATTCGATTCTTTTTGATTCAATATGATTCGATCGATTCTTTTCAATATGAATCAATTCGATTCCATTCTTTTTGATTCGATTTGATTCGATTCTTTTAGATTTGATTTGATACGATTCTTTTCAATTCGATTCGATTCGTTTCGATTCATTTCGATTCTCTTTGATGTTTTTTGATTTGATCTTTTCAATTTGATTCGATTCGATTCATTTCGATTCGATTCGATTCGAATTTTTCTATTCTATTCTTTTCAATTCGATTCTTTTCGATACGATTCGATTCGATTTTTTTCTATTCGATTCTTTTCGATTTGATTCAATTCGTCTCTTTTCGTTTTGATTCTATTCTTTTCGATTCGATTTGATTCTTTTCGTTTCGATTAGATTCTCTTCGATTCGATTCTTTTTGATTCAATTCTTTTCGATTCGATTCGATTTGATTCTTCTCCATTCGATTCGATTCGATTCTTTTCGATTCGATTCGATAAGATTCTTTTCATTCGATTCAATTCTGTTCGATTCTATTCTATTCTATTCGATTAGATTCGATTATTTTCAGTTCGATTCTATTCGATTCTTTTCGTTTCAATTCGATTTTTTTCGATTTGATTCGATTCGATCATTTGGATTCAATTTGTTACATTTCGATTCGATTCTTTTTGATTCAGTTCGATTAGATTCTTTTCAATTCAATTCGATTTGATTCGATTCTTTTCAATTCGATATGATTCGATTCGATTCTTTTCTATTCGATTCAACTCAACTTGATTCTATTAGATTCGATTTTTTCGATTCGATTCTTTTCAATTCGATTCGATTAGATTCTTTTCGTTTCAATTAGATTCTTTTCTATTTTATTTGATTCGATTCTTATCAATTCGATTCGGTACTGTTCGATTCGATTCTTTTCGATTCAATTCGATTGGAATCGATTCTTTTCGATTCAATTCGATATGATTCGATTCTTTTCGATTCAATTCGATACGATTTGATTCTTTTCGATTCTATTCGATTCTTTTCATTTTGATTCGATTCGATTCGACGCTATTCAATTTGATTCTTTTCGATTCGATTCGATTCGTTTCGATGCTATTCAATTCGATTCTTTTCGATTCGATTTGATAATATTTGATTCGATTTAATTCGATTGTTTTCAATTCGTTTTGATTCTTTTCATTGTATTCGACTCAATTCTATTCGATTTGATTCGATACGATTCGATTCTTTTTGATTCGATTCGAATCTTTTCGATTCTATTCGATTTGATTCTTTTCAATTCAATTCGATATGATTCGATTCTTTTCGATTCAATGATACCATTCGATTTGATTCTATTCGATTAGATTCCTTTCTTTTCGGTTCGATTTGTTTCTTTTCGATTCGATTCTTTTCAATTCGAATCGATTATGTTCCATTGGATTCTTTACGATTCAATTCGATTCAATACGATTCTTTTCGATTTGATTTGATTCATTTTGATTCGATTCGATTCTTTTCGATTCAATTCGATTCGATTCATTTGATTCAATTAAATACGATTCTATTCTTTTCGATTCAATTCGATTTGATTTTTTTGATTCGATACGATTCGATTAGATTCTTTTCGATTTGATTCAATGATTCTTTTCAATTCGATTCGATTCGTTTTGATTCGTTTTGATTCTCTTTGATTTTTTTGATTCGATCTTTTCAATCGATTTGATTCGATTTGATTCTTTTCGATTCGATTCGATTTGATTCTTTTCGTTTACATTCGATTCTTTTCGATTCGAATCTTTTCGTTTCGATTAGATTCTCTACAATTCGATTCTTTGGATTCGATTCTTTTTGATTCAATTCGATTTGATTCTTTTCGATTCGATTCGATTCGATTCTTTTCAATTCGAATCGATTCAATACGATTCGATTACTTTTGGTTCGATGCAATTTGATTCGATTTTTTTCTAATTGATTTGATTCGATTCGATTATTTTCGATTCAACTCGATTAGATTCAATTCGATTATCGATTCAATTCAATTCCAATTATTCTCGATTCAATTCGATTCGATTATTTTTTATTCATTTCAATTATTTTCGATTCGATGTGATTCGATTCGATTCTTTTTGATTCAATCAATTCGATTTGATTCTTTTCAATTCGATTCGATTCTTTTCGATTTGATTGCATTCGATTCAATTCTTTTCGATTCAATTCGATTCCATTCTTTTCGATTCGATTCGATTCTTTTCATTACGGTTCAATTCGATTCGATTCTTTTCAATTCGATTTGATTCTTTTCGGTTCGCTTAGATTCTATTCTTTACGATTCAATTCGATTATTTTGTATTCTTTACGATTCAATTTGATTCGATTATTTTCGATTCGATTAGATTCAATTTGATTCGTTTTTTTCGAATCGATTCAATTCTTTTCGATTCCACTCCTTTCGACTTGATTTATTTGGATTCTATTCTTTTCGACTCGATTAGATTCTATTCTTTTCAATTCGATTCGATTCTTTTTGATTCGTTTCTTTTCGATTCTATTCGAATATTTTCATTTCGATTAGATTCTTTTCGATTCAATTCGATTCTATTCGAAACTCTTAGATTCAATTCTTTTTGATTCGATTCGATTTGATTGTTTTCGATTCGATTCAATTCAATTCTTTTCGATTCGATTCAATTCTTTTCATTTTTTTCCATTCGATTCTTTTTATTTGATGTTTCGATTATTTTCGATTCGATTTGATTCGATTCTTTTCCATTCGATTCGATATTTTCGATTCGATTCAATTCTTTTTTATTAGATTTCTTCGATTCTTTTCGATTCATTTCGATTCGATAGTTTTTGGTTCGTTTCTTTTTGATTCGATTCGATTAGAATCTTATGATTCAAGTCTTTTTGATTCGAATTCCTTTCTTTACAAACGATTCGATTCGATTAGATTCTTTTCGATTCGATTCGATTCTTTTCCATTTGATTCGATATTTTCGATTCGATTCGACTCTTTATTAGATTTTTTCGATTCTTTCCTATTCGATTTGATTCGATTCTTTTCAATTTGATTTGATTCTTTTCTATTCGATACAATTCGATTTGATCCTTTTTGATTCGATTCTTTTCAATTCGATTCGATTCGATTCTTATATTCGATTCGATTTGATCTTTTTTCGATTCAATTCGATTCTCTCCGATTCGATTCGATTTTTTTCGATAGTTTTTTCCATTCGATAGTTTTCTATTCGTTTCTTTTCTATTCGATTCTATTCTTTTCGATTCGATTCGATTCGAATCTTTCTATTCGAGTGTTTTTGATTTGAATTCCTTTCTTTTCGAATCGATTCGATTTGATTCTTTTCGATTCGATTCGATTCTTTTTGATTCGATTCGATTCGATTCTTTTTGATTCAATTCGATTATTTTCACTTCCATTAGATTCGATTCTTTTGATTCGGTGCGATTCGATTCGATATTTTTCTATTCGATTCATTTAGATTCTTTTCGATTCTAGCCTCTTCTATATTAATTTCTTTCTTTTCGAATCAATTTGATTCGATTCTTTTCGATTTGATTCGATTCGATTCTTTTCGATTCGATTCAATTCTTTTCGATTTGATTTGATTCTTTTCGATTCAATTTGATTCGATTCTTTTCGATTCTATTCGATTCTTTTCTATTCGATTTGATTCGATTCGATCCTTTTCGATTCGATTCGATTCTTTTCGATTTGATTTGATTCTTTTCCATTCGATAAAATTTGATTCGATCCTTTCGATTCGATTAGATTCTTTTTGATTCGATTCGATTAGATTCTTATATTCGATTCCATTCGATCTTTTTTGATTTGATTCGATTCTCTTCGATACGATTCAATTCGATTTTTTTCATTTCCATTCGACAGTTTTCTATTCGTTTCTTTTCTATTTGATTTGATTCTATTCTTTTCTATTCAATTCGATTCGATTCGAATCTTTTTAATCGAATGTTTTTGATTTGAATTCCTTTCTTTTCGAATCGATTTGATTCTTTTTGATTCGTTTCGATTTGATTATTTTGATTCGATTCGATTTGATTCGATTATTTTCACTTCCATTCGATTCAATTCTTTTGATTTGGAGCAATTCGATTCGATTTTTTTCGATTCGTTTCGATTCGATTCTTTTCGATTCGATTCTTTTCGATTCGAATATCTTTCTTTTCAAATCGATTTGATTCGATTCTTTTCTTTTCGATTCGATTCGATTCTTTTCTATTTGATTTTATTTTTTTTATTTGATTCGATTCTTTTCGAGTCTCTTTGATTTGGTTTTTACGAATCGATTCCATTCTTTCGATTCAATCTTCGATTCGATTATTTTGGATTCGATTCTTTTCGATTCGATTCGATTCCTTTCTTTTTTTTCGATTCGATTCTTTTCGAATCGATTTGTTTTCGATTCGATTCGATTCAGTTCTTTTCTATTCTTTTCAATTCGATTGGATTCGATTATTTTGTATTTGATTCAATTCAATTCGATTTGTTTCTTTCTAAACGATTCAATTCTTTTCGATTCCACTCCTTTCGACTCGATTCATTTGGATTCGATTATTTTCGATTCGATTCGATTCTTTTTGATTCAATTCGATTTGATTCTTTTTAATTCATTTCTTTTTGATTCCATTCGAATGTTTTTGGTTCGATTAGATTCTTTTCGATTGAATTCGATTCGATTTAAAACTCTACGATTCGATTGTTTTCGATTGGATTCGATTATTTTCGATTCGATTCAATTCAATTCTTTTCGATTCGATTTGATTCTTTTCGATTCGATTCGATGTTTTTCTATTCGATTCTTTTTTATTTGATTTGTTTCGATTATTTTCTATTCTATTTGATTCGATTCTTCTCGATTCATTTCGATTTTTTTTATTTGTTTAGAATTGATTAGATCCTTTTCGATTCGATTCAATTCGATTTTTTTGATTCGATACGATTTTTTTCTTTTTGATATGATGGTTTTCGATTAGTTTCTTTTCGATTCTATTCGATTCAATTCTTTTTGTTTCGGTTAGATTTGATTCGAATCTATCGATTCGAGTCTTTTTGAGTCGAATTCCTTTCTTTTAAAATTGATTCCATTCAATTCTATTCGATTCGATTCAATTCGATTCGTTTTTTCTGAAACAATTCGATTCTTTTTGATTCTACTTTTTTTCGATTAGATTCATTTGGATTTGATAGTTTTCGATTCGATTAGATTCTATTCTTTTCGAATCGATTCGATTCAATTCTTTTTGATTCGTTTCTTTTTGAAACCATTCGAATCTTTTCGGTTCGATCAGATTCTTTTCGATTCAATGCGATTCGATTCGAAACTCTTCGATTCAATTGTTTTTGATTCGATTGGATTCGTTTGTTTTCGATTCGATTTGATTCAATTCTTTTCGATTAGATTTGATTCTTTTCAATTCGATTCGATTTTTTCTATGCGATTCTATTTTATTTGATTTATTTCGATTATTTCCTATTCGATTCGATTCTTTTTGATTCGATTCGATTCTTTTTGATTCGTTTAGAATCGATTAGATCCTTTTCGATATAATTCGATTCGATTTTTTTGATTCGATACGATTTTTTTCTTTGCAATATGATAGTTTTCAATTAGTTTCTTTTTGATTCTATTCGATTCGATTCTTTTGGTTTCGATTTGATTTGATTCGAATCTTTCGATTCGAGTCTTTTCAATTCGAATTCCTTTCTTTTAAAATCAATTCGATTCAATTCTTTTCGATTCGATTCACTTCGATTCATTTTTTCTGAAACAATTCGATTCTTTTTGATTCCATTCTTTTCGATTAGATTCATTTGGATTCGAAACTTTTCGATTCGATTAGATTCGATTCTAATGAATCGATTCGATTCGATTCTTTTTGATTCGTTTCTTTTTGATTCCATTCGAATCTTTTTGGTTCGATTAGATTCTTTTCGATTCAATTCGATTCGAATGGAAACTCTTCGATTGAATTCTTTTCAATTCGATTCTTTTTGATTCGATTCGATTCGATCCTTTTCGATTCGATTCAATTCATTTCTTTTCGATTCGAATTTTTCTATTCAATTCCTTTTTATTTGATTTGTTTCAAATATTTTCGATTCGATACGATTCTTTTCAATTCGATGCGATTCGATCCTTTTGGATTCGATTCGATTCAATTCCATTTTTTTCGTATCGATACGATAGTTTCCGATTCTTTTCGATTCTATTCGATGGGATTCTATTTGTTTCGATTCCATTTGCATGTGGAAGTATCAGGCTTGTACTCAACATTATCAGAGTTGAATATAGCGATTTCAAACGGCCTTCTTCAATCAGAGTGTAGCTAGTTTCTAACTCCAATGTACGAGTGGGTAGCAGACATCAGCCTCCCAGGCGTACACACTTTTGAGAGTTGAGCTTATGGCCTGTACTTCCCACATCCTCCTCCAGGTACACTGCGCTGGTAACAGGCCTAGGCTCGATGCATGACTGAAGTGTGAGAGATAAGACGAAAGTCCCGGCACACAAGAATAGGGCCTCGAAGCTCAATCCTGCGATTTCCTAGTAATTCATGTCTTAGGTGCTACATACTAAGTTCCATACGTGAGAGCTAGCTGAACCCCAAGTCCAAAAGCATCTCTCTTCCAAGAGTTGAGTTCACACCAAAACCCTCACAGTTCCACATTGCCTGCAGAATGAGTTTTGAACATCTTCACCAGAGACGTTTGTCAGAAGCTTGTGAGAAGCGAGTGGAATAATGCAGGCCTGGAAGGTGTCTGCAAGTGCAGTAGAGTGGTATTCTTCGAACTTCCTGAGTTAGAAGACTGCTATGATCTTATGGCCATTAGAACGCAGCCAGTTGAAAGCTGGCTTCTAGGCATGCTCTCTTGTGAGAGTTGAGCTCTGGGCAGGACCCTCCCGCATCCTGCCTGCCCATACTGATACCTGCTAACATCCTTAAGTGAGATGATGGGAGAGGTTGGAGAAATGCAAGTGGAAGCGCCAGGACTGTACTCATATCCATCTGACTTCAATACAGCGATTGCCAACGTCCTTGTTCAATTACAGTGTAGCTTGGGTATACCTCGCTTCGATAAGTGTTTAGCAGACATCAGCCTACAAAGCATACACATTGCTGAGAGTTGAGCTTATGGCATGTACCTCCCCAATCCTGACTGCCTGAAAGTTCGGCTTCCACAGCATTTCGTTGTATACGGGAGAGAAGCGGAGTATAAACCAAGTGTCTCCCTTGTCAATATCGCGCCTAGCGGACAGCTGCCTACTAGGCATGCACACTCCTTTGGCTTGAGCTTACCTTCCACATGCTGACTGCCTGTACACTTCACTTCCAAAGGATTTCGTTTGATACGGGATGCAATTTTTGCAAGAGCCAAGTGTCTCTTAGTTCAATCCAGCGACTTCTGAGGAATTCTTCCCTAAGACGGGAGCTACATACTAACTTCCAACCTGAGAACGTAGCTGAAAGCTCTCTTGGGGAACTTCCCGCTCGGAGATAAGCTGAAACATGGTCCTTCCCAGTTCCACACTGCCTGCAGATACAGTTACGAACATCCTCACTAGACATGTTTGTCAGAAGCTCATGGGATGCAAGGGCCAGCGGCAGGCTTCAATGGTTTTGTCTCCAGGTGCAGTAGAGCGGTAGTCATGGAACGTCCCACCTTACAATGCTGCTACATTCTCACGGCCATCCGAACGAGCTAGTAGAAAGCTGGCTTCTAGGCATGCTTCCTTCTGAGGCTGAGTTCAGGGCAAGACCATCTTGCATCCTGCCTGCCCGTAGACGTAACTGCTAATATCCTTATGTTAGGTGCTGGGAGAGGGTGGCGAAATGCATGTGAAAGTGTCAGGCCTGTACTCACGATTATCTGAGTTGAATACAGCAATTTCAAACAGCCTTCTTCAAAGAGTGTAGCTAGTTTCTAACTCCCATGAATGAGTGGGTAGCAGACATCTGCCTCCCAGGCTACACACTTTTGAGAGTTGAGCTTATGGCCTGTACTTCCCACATCCTGCCTGCAGGTACATTTCGCTGCAAACAGGCCTAGGCTCGATGCGTGACTGAAGTGCTGTGAGAGGTAAGTGGAAAGTCTCGGCACACAAGACGAGTGCCTCCAAG
Organism: Canis aureus; assembly: GCF_053574225.1. Taxonomy (NCBI): domain Eukaryota; kingdom Metazoa; phylum Chordata; class Mammalia; order Carnivora; family Canidae; genus Canis; species Canis aureus. The sequence continues at coordinate 19,364 of NW_027554631.1, forward strand.
CTCAATCCAGCGATTCCCAGTAATTCCTGTCTTAGACAGGTGCTACATACTAAATTCCATACGAGAGAAGCTAGCTGAACCCCGAGTCCAAAAGCATCTCTGTTTTGAGAGATGAGCTCACACCCAGTCCCTCACAGTTCCACACTGCCTGCAGAATGAGTTTTCAAAATCTTCACCTGAGACATTTGTCAGAAGCTTGTGAGACACAAGTGGAATAAGGCAGGCCTGGAAGGTGTCTCCAGGTGCAGTAGAGTGGTATTCTTCGAACCTCCTGAGTTAGAAGACTGCTTTAGTCTCACAGCCATTAGAACGCAGCTGGTTGAAAGCTGGCTTCTAGGCATGCTCTCTTGTGAGAGCGGAGCTCAGGGCAAGACTCTCCCCCATCCTGCCTGCCCATAGTCATAGCTGCTAACATCCTTAAGTGAGGTGCTGGGAGAGGTTGGAGAAATGCGAGTGGAAGTGTCAGGACTCTACTCACGTGTATCTGAGTTCAATACAGCGATTGCCAATGTCCTTGTTCAATTAGAGTGCAGCTGGGGTATACCTCGCCTCAATAAGTGTCTGGCAGACATCAGCCTGCAAAGCATACACACTTCTGAGAGTTGAGCTTATGGTCTCTACCTCCTCCATCCTGCCTGTACGTTTCGCTTCCACAGCATTTCGTTGTATGCGGGAGAGTAGCAGAGTGAGAACCAAGTGTCTGCCTTGTCAATTTTGCGCCTAGAGGACAGCTGCCTCCAAGGCATGACCACTCCAATGGATTGAGCTTAGGACTTGAACCTCCACATGCTCACCGCCTGTATGCTTCGCTTCCAAAGGATTTCTTTCAATACGGGACACAAGTTTTGCAAGACGCAAATGTGTCTTAGTTCAAACCACAACTTACGAGGAATTCCCCCTCAGATGGGAGCTACATACTAACTTCCAAACATGAATACCTAGCTGAAAGCTCTCTCTCTGCGGAATATCCCTCTCAGAGATGAGCTGAAACAATCCTTCCCAGTTTCTCACTGCCTGCAGATACAGTTACAAACATCCTCACTAGACATGTTTGTTAGAAGCTTATGGGACACAAGGGGCAAGCTGCAGGCTTCAAGTTTGTGTCCTCAGGTGCAGTAAAGTGGTATTCATGGAACATCCAGAATTACAATGATGCCACTTTCCCATGGCCATCAGAACGCAGTTAGTAGAAAGCTGGCTTCGGGGCATGCCTTGTTTTGAAAGCTGAGCTCAGGGCAGGACCCTCCCGCATCCTGCCTGCTCATAGTCATAGCTGCTAACATCCTTATGTTAGGTGCTGTGAGAGGTTAGAGAAATGCAAGTGGAAGTGTCAGGGGTGTACTCACGTGCCTCTGACTTCAATACAGCGATTGCCACATCCTTGTTCAATTAGAGTGTAACTCGTGTATACCTCGCCTCGATATGTGTCTAGCAGACATCAGCCTGCAAAGCATACACACTTCTGAGAGTTGAGCTTATGGCCTGTACGTTCTGCTTCCACAGCATTTCGTTGTATCGGGAGAGTAGCAGAGTGAGAACCAAGTGTCTGCCTTGTCAATTTTGCGCCTAGCCGACAGCTGCCTGCAAGGCATGCACACTCCTTTGGATTGAGCTTAGGAATAGAATCTCCCACATGCTGACTGCCTGTACGCCTCGCTTCCAAACGATTTCATTCGATACGGGACCCAAGTTTTGCGAGAGGCAAATGTGTCTTAGTTCAATCCAGCAACTTCTGAAGAATTGCTCCCTCAGATGGGAGCTACATACTAACTTCCAAACCTGAAACCTAGCTGAAAGCTCTCTCTCTGGGGAATTTCCTTCTGTGAGAAGAAATGACACGCCATTCTTCCCACTTCCACACTGCCTACAGATGCAGTTATGTACATCCTCACTAGACATGTTTTCAGAAGCTCACGGGACACAAGGGCCAGCTGCAGGCTTCAATGGTTGTGTCTCCAGATGCATTAGAGCGGTATTCATTGTAAGCGTACCGCCTTACAATGCTGCTACATTCACAAAGCCATCAAAAGGAGCTAGTAGATAGCTGGTTTTTAGGCATGCTTCCTTTTGAGAGCTAAGATCAGGTCAGGACCCTCCCTCATCCTGCCTGCCTATAGACGTAACTGCTAATATGCTTATGTTAGGTGCCGCATGCTAACTGCCTGTAGACATAGGTCCTAGCATCCTTATGTTAGGTACTGGAAGGGGTTGTGTGAAAAGCCTGTGGAAGTGACAGGCCTCTACTCTCGTGTATCTGAGTTCAGTACAGCGATTGCCAACGTCCTTGTTCAATTCGAGTGTAGCTCAGTTCTAGCTACCCTGTATAAGTGTCTAGCAGACATCGGCCTGCAAAGCATACACACTTCTGAGAGTTGAGCTCATGGCCTTTACCTCGGCCATCCTGACTGCCTGTTGGTCTGCTTCCACAGCATTTCGTTGTATGCGGGACAGTAGCGAAGTGAGAACCAAGTGTCTGCCTTGTCAATTTCGCGCCTAGCAGACGGCTGCCTCCAAGGCATGCACATTCCTTTGGATTGAGCTTTTGGCTTGTACCTCCCACACGCTGACTGCCTGTATGCTTTGCTTCCAAAGGATTTGGTTCGATACAGGATGCAAGCTTTGTGAGTGGCAAGTGTCTCTTAGCTCAATCCAGCAACTTCTGAGGAATTCCTCTCTCAGAAGGGAGCTAATAACTAACTTCGAAACCTGAGTAACTCCTTGAAAGCTGTCTCTCTGGGGAATTTCCTTCTGCGGGGTGAGCTGACACGCCGTCCTTCCCAGTTCCACAATGCCTGCACATGGAGTTACGAATATCCTCACTAGACATGTTTGTCAGAAGTTCGTGGGACGCAAGGGGCAAGCTGAAGGCTGCAATGCTTGCGTCTCCAGGTGCGGAAGAGCGGTATTGTCAGAACGTCCTGCGTTACAATGCTGCTACGTTCTCACGGCCATAGCAACTCAGCTAGTGGACATCTAGCTTGCAGGCATGCTTCCTTTTGAGAGCAGAGCTCAGGGCAGGACCCTTCCGAATCCTGACTCAGTCTAGACATAGCTGCTAACATCCTTATATTAGTGGCTGAGAGAGGTTGGGGGAAAAGCATGTGTAAGCATTGGGCCTGAACAATGTGTGTCTGAGTTGAATACAGCGATTTCCAATGGCCTACTTCAATCAGAGTGTAGCTAGGTTCCAACTCCCATATCAGAGTGGGTAGCAGACATCTGCCATCCATGCATACACACTTCTGAGAGTTGAGCTGATGGCCTGTACCTCCACATCCAGCCTGCTGGTACCCTTCGCTTCTAAAAGGCCTAAGCTCGCTGTTTGACGGAAGTGTTGGGAGAGGTAACTGGAATCTCCCGGCATACAAGACTAGTGCCTCCAAGCTCAATCCAGCGATTTCCTAGTAATTCCCGTGGTAGACTGGTGCTACATACTAAGTTCCATACTTGAGAAGGAAGGTGAACGCCTTGTCCAAAAGCATCTTACTTCTGAGAGTTGAGCTCACCCTCAGTCCCTCACAGTTCCACACTGCCTGTAGAGTGAGTTTCGCAGGTCTTCACCAGAGACGTTTGCCACAGGCTTCTGCGACGAAAGTTAACAATGCAGACCTGGAGGGTATCTCCAGGTGCAGTAGAGTGGTAATCTTGGAACCTCCTGACTCAGAATACTGCTACCTTCACACTGCCATAAGAATGCAGCTAGTTAAGAGCTGGCTTCTAGGCATGCTTCCCTGGGAGTGCTGAGGACAGGGCAGAACCCTCCCGCATCCTGCCTGACTGTAGGCGTGGTTGCTAACATCCTAAACTTAGTGGCTGAGAGAGGTTGCGGGAAAAGCATGTGTAAGCATTGGGCCTGAACTCCTGTGTAACTGAGTTGAATACAGCGATTTCCAATGGCCTTCTTCAATCAGAGTGAAGCTAGGTTCCAACTCCCATGTCAGAATGGGGAGCAGACATCTGCCTCCCATGCATACACACTTCTGAGAGTTGAGCTTATGCCCTGTACATCTCCATCCAGCCTGCAGGTACCCTTCGCTTCTAAAAGGCCTAGGCTCGCTGTTTGACGGAAGTGTTAGGAGAAGTAACTGGAACACCTGGCACACAACGCTAGTGCCTCCGAGCTCAATCCAGCGATTTCCTAGTAATTCCTGTGGTAGACTGGTGCTACATACTAAGTTCCATACGTGAGAAGGTAGCTGAACGCCTTGTCCAAAAGCATCTTACTTCTGAGAGTTTAGCTCATCCTCAGTCCCTCACAGTTCCACACTGCCTGCAGAGTGAGTTTCGCACGTCTTCACCAGAGACGTTTGCCAGAGGCTTCTGAGACGCAAGTTAACAATGCAGACCCGGAGGGTGTCTCCAGGTGCAGTAGAGTGGTAATCTTGGAACCTCCTGACTCAGAATACTGCTACCTTCACACTGCCATAAGAATGCATCTAGTTGAGAGCTGGCTGCTAGGCATGCTTCGCTGGGAGAGCTGAGGACAGGGCAGAACCCTCCCGCATCCTGCCTGACTGTAGACGTACCTGCTAACCTCCTTCTGTTAGTGGCTAGGATAGGTTGTGGGAAAAGCATGTGTAAGCATTGGGCCTGAACTCCCGTGTATCTGAGTTGAATACAGCCATTTCCAACATCCTTCTTCAATAGGAGTATAGCTAGGTTCCAACTCCCATGTCCGAGTGGGTAGCAGACATCTGCCTCGCATGTATACACACTTCTGAGAGTTGAGCTTATGGCCTGTAACCCTACCTCCTGCCTGCCGCTACCTTTCGCTTCCAAAAGGCCTAGGCTCGCTGCTTGACGCAAGTGTTGGGAGAGGTAATTGGAATCTCCCGGCACACAAGACGAGTGCCTCCAAGCTCAATGAAGCGATTTCCTAGTAATTCCTGGGGTAGACTGGTGCTACATACTAAGTTCCATAGGTGAGTAGGTAGTTGAACGCCTTGTCCAAAAACATCTTACTTCTGAGAGTTGAGCTGACCCTCAGTCCCTCACAGTTTCAAACTGCCTGCAGAGTGAGTTTCGCACGTCTTCACCAGAGACGTTTGCCAGAGGCCTCTGAGACGCAAGTTAACAATGCAGACCTGGAGGGTATCTCCAGGTGCAGTAGAGTGGTAATCTGGGAACCTCCTGTCTCAGAATACTGCTACCTTGACCCTGCCATAAGTATGCAGCTACTTGACAGCTGGCTTCAAGGCATGCTTCCCTGTGAGAGCTAAGGACAGGGCACAACCCTCCCGCATCCTGCTTGACTGTAGAAGGAGCTGCCTACGTCCTCATGTTAGTGGCAGTGAAAGGTTGTGAGAAAAGCATGTGGAATCGTTGTGCCTGAACCCACTTGTATCTGAGTTGAATACAGCGATTTCCAAAGTCCTTCTTCATCAGAGTGTAGATAAATTCCCACTCGCATGTACGAGTGGGTAGCAGACATCTGCCTCCCATGCATACCCACTTCTGAGAGTTGAGCTTATGGCCTGTAACCCTACCTCCTGCCTGCAGCTACCTTTCGCTTCCAAAAGGCCTAGGCTCGCTGCTTCACCGAAGTGTTGGGAGAGGTAAGTGGAATCTCCCGGCACACAAGACTAGTGCCTCCAAGCTCAATCCAGCGATTTCCCAGTAATTCCTGGGGTAGACTGGTGCTACATACTAAGTTCCATATGTGAGAAGGTAGCTGAACGCCTTGTCCAAAATCATCTTACTGCTGAGAGTTGAGCTCACCCTCAGTCCCTCACAGTTCCACACTGCCTGCAGAGTGAGTTTCCCACGTCTTCACCAGAGACTTTTGCCAGAGGCCTCTGAGACGCAAGTTAACAATGCAGACGTGGAGGGTATCTCCAGGTCCAGTAGAGTGGTAATCTCGGAACCTCCTTACTCAGAATACTGCTACCTTCACACTGTCATAAGAATGCAGCTATTTGAGACCTGGCTTCTAGGCATGCTTCCCTGTGAGAGCTGAGGACAGGGCAGAACCCTCCCGCATCCTGCCTGACTGTAGACGTACCTGCTAACCTCCTTATGGTAGTGGCTGGGATAGGTTGTGGGAAAAGCATGTGTAAGCATTGGGCCTGAACTCCCGTGTATCTGAGTTGAATACAGCCATTTCCAACATCCTTCTTTAATAGGAGTATAGCTAGGTTCCAACTCCCATGTCCGAGTGGGTAGCAGACATCTGCCTCCCATGCATCCCAACTTCTGAGAGTTGAGCTTAGGGCTGTAACCCTACCTCCTGCCTGCCGCTACCTTTCGCTTCCAAAAGGCCTAGGCTCGCTGCTTGACGCAAGTGTTGGGAGAGGTAATTGGAATCTCCCGGCACACAAGACGAGTGCCTCCAAGCTCAATGAAGCGATTTCCTAGTAATTCCTGGGGTAGACTGGTGCTACATACTAAGTTCCATAGGTGAGTAGGTAGTTGAACGCCTTGTCCAAAAACATCTTCTGAGAGTTGAGCTGACCCTCAGTCCCTCACAGTTTCACACTGCCTGCAGAGTGAGTTTCGCACGTCTTCACCAGAGACGTTTGCCAGAGGCCTCTGAGACGCAAGTTAACAATGCAGACCTGGAGGGTATCTCCAGGTGCAGTAGAGTGGTAATCTGGGAACCTCCTGTCTCAGAATACTGCTACCTTGACCCTGCCATAAGTATGAAGCTAGTTGACCGCTGGCTTCAAGACATGCTTCCCTGTGAGAGCTAAGGACAGGGCACAACCCTCCCGCATCCTGCTTGACTGTAGAAGGAGCTGCTAACGTCCTCATGATAGTGGCAGGGAAAGGTTGTGAGAAAAGCATGTGGAATCGTTGCGCCTGAACCCACGTGTATCTGAGTTGAATACAGCTTTTTCCAAAGTCCTTCTTCATCAGAGTGTAGTAGGTTCCCACTCGCATGTACGAGTGGGTAGCAGACATCTGCCTCCCATGCATACACACTTCTGAGAGTTGAGCTTATGGCCTGTAACCCTACCTCCTGCCTGCAGCTACCTTTCGCTTCCAAAAGGCCTAGGCTCGCTGCTTCACCGAAGTGTTGGGAGAGGTAACTGAAATCTCCCGGCACACAAGACTAGTGCCTCCAAGCTCAATCCAGCGATTTCCCAGTAATTCCTGGGGTAGACTGGTGCTACATACTAAGTTCCATATGTGAGAAGGTAGCTGAACGTCTTGTCCAAAATCATCTTACTGCTGAGAGTTGAGCTCACCCTCAGTCCCTCACAGTTCCACACTGCCTGCAGAGTGAGTTTCCCACGTCTTCACCAGAGACTTTTGCCAGAGGCCTCTGAGACGCAAATTAACAATGCAGACGTGGAGGGTATCTCCAGGTGCAGTAGAGTGGTAATCTCGGAACCTCCTTACTCAGAATACTGCTACCTTCACACTGTCATAAGAATGCAGCTATTTGAGACCTGGCTTCTAGGCATGCTTCCCTGTGAGAGCTGAGGACAGGGCAGAACCCTCCCGCATCCTGCCTGACTGTAGACGTACCTGCTAACCTCCTTATGGTAGTGGCTGGGATAGGTTGTGGGAAAAGCATGTGTAAGCATTGGGCCTGAACTCCCGTGTATCTGAGTTGAATACAGCCATTTCCAACATCCTTCTTCAATAGGAGAATAGCTAGGTTCAAAATCCCATGTCCGAGTGGGTAGCAGACATCTGCCTCCATGCATACCCACTTCTGAGAGTTGAGCTTATGGCCTGTAACCCTACCTCCTGCCTGAAGCTACCTTTCGCTTCCAAAAGGCCTAGGCTCGCTGCTTCACCGAAGTGTTGGGAGAGGTAATTGGAATCTCCCGGCACACAAGACGAGTGCCTCCAAGCTCAATCAAGCGATTTCCTAGTAATTCCTGGGGTAGACTGGTGCTACATACTAAGTTCCATACGTGAGTAGGTAGTTGAACGCCTTGTCCAAAAACATCTTATTTCTGAGATTGAGCTCACCCTCAGTCCCTCACAGTTCCACTCTGCCTGCAGAGTGAGTTTCGCACGTCTTCACCAGAGAAGTTTGCCAGAGTCTTCTGAGAAGCAAGATAACAATGCAGACCTGGAGGGTATCTCCAGGTGCAGTAGAGTGGTAATCTGGGAACCTCCTGTCTCAGAATACTGCTACCTTGACCCTGCCATAAGTATGCAGCTACTTGACAGCTGGCTTCAAGGCATGCTTCCCTGTGAGAGCTAAGGACAGGGCACAACCCTCCCGCATCCTGCTTGACTGTAGAAGGAGCTGCTAACGTCCTCATGTTAGTGGCAGTGAAAGGTTGTGAGAAAAGCATGTGGAATCGTTGTGCCTGAACCCACGTGTATCTGAGTTGAATACAGCGATTTCCAAAGTCCTTTTTCATCAGAGTGTAGATAAATTCCCACTCGCATGTACGAGTGGGTAGCAGACATCTGCCTCCCATGCATACCCACTTCTGAGAGTTGAGCTTATGGCCTGTAACCCTACCTCCTGCCTGCAGCTACCTTTCGCTCCAAAAGGCCTAGGCTCGCTGCTTCACCGAAGTGTTGGGAGAGGTAACTGGAATCTCCCGGCACACAAGACTAGTGCCTCCAAGCTCAATCCAGCGATTTCCCAGTAATTCCTGGGGTAGACTGGTGCTACATACTAAGTTCCATATGTGAGAAGGTAGCTGAACGCCTTGTCCAAAATCATCTTACTGCTGAGAGTTGAGCTCACCCTCAGTCCCTCACAGTTCCACACTGCCTGCAGAGTGAGTTTCCCACGGCTTCACCAGAGACTTTTGCCAGAGGCCTCTGAGACGCAAGATAACAATGCAGACCTGGAGGG
>NW_027554632.1:0-39267 GCF_053574225.1 Canis aureus
GATTTTTTAAGGAGTGAGGCAATAGTTCATTATAGCTTTGATATGCATTTTCCTGATGATTAGTGATGTTGAGCTGGTTTTATATACCTGTTGTCCATTTGTAGGTCTTTTCTGAAGAAATGTCTGTTCCTTTGCCCATTTTTTTAAATAAAGGTGTTTGTTTGATTGCTACTGACTTATATGAACTCCTTATATATTTTGATTTTTAACTCCTCAGTTTATGGTTCACAAATATTTTCTCCTATTCCATAGATTGCCTCTTTGTGTAACTATTTCCTTTGCTGTGCAGACACACATGTGAATACCCACTGAAGCTATTTTCCTATGAATACTCAGAGGACAGCCTTGCTAGATATAAAATCTTTTATTCCCACTTTATTCACTGAAGTAAAAAAAAAATGCACCATTTTTTACTTGCTTCATAGCTTTTTTTTTTTTTTCTTGGAAGTCTGATTCTAGTCTAATTCTTTTGTCTTTGTAAGTCATTTGATCTTTTTTTCTGGAGGCCTTGAGATTTTGAGGGAAGAGGGGTCTTTAGAAAACTATTTTTATAGGTTTATCTCATAGTTGATTGCTAACTATTTGGTTAAACTGAAATAGAATTAATACAGGAAAGGCAGAAGGATAAATGCCTTTCCTTTCTTCGAAAAAAAGTCAAATTTCAGATATCTGAATTGTTAGGAGCCCTAGCAAACTCCAGTAGTGACAGTAAGGGCTATTTTGGGGATTTATTATGAACTCATGGGTTTTCATGATTTACTTCAGTCTCTACTGTTCTTTTATATGAAATGCCTGGCATACAGAATTCAAAACCTGCTAAAATCCTAATGTCCTAATAATGAATTATTTTTCATTACTTCAAAATAACCTTAAAATCTAAAGGTCGACTTTCAAATATAAGTGCTTACCCATAAGAGTTAAATTTCATTTTCTTTAGAAGATAAGAAAAGAGTGTTTCTATTAATATTCAGTAAATACCCAAGACTTTCAGAAATTTTAAGGAGCAATCTACCTAAATAATGTACTAATTTCCTGTAATTTATTCTATAAAATATTTTCCTTCCACACATTGTAAAATAAACATTTGCTGAACTGATTGTTACATGGTATAGTGTTATGTGATCATGTAATGAAAGACTCTTTTTATAAAACATGTACACAAGGATAGAATTAAAACTTACCATGGAATCTGTAACTCTAAATTTCCTGTCTTCTGTGGTTTAAACATAATTATGTTGCATTTACATAGTTTTTTCTTATTTTTACATTGGGTTTATTTGTTCTTTTTAAAAGAGGGGAAAAAGTAAAGCTACGCTTGTTTGTATACAAAAGAGATTTAATCTCTTTGTGGCTGCCCAAATATTTCTTTTACCACAGAACCAGTCTTTTGACCTTTTAGGGTTTATGCAAGACGTAAAATAGAGTATGTTTTATATATTTGTATCACTAAGAACATTTTTCCTGCTTTTCACGTTTTCTTTTTTGTTGTTTCTCATCTACATACTTTTAAAAGCACATGGATTTGCCTGATAACAAATGACAAATGCAAAGTAATTACGTGAATAATTTCATCTTCTGAATCTTCATTTTCTCATTTTAAAACAAGCTGTAGGGATTTTTGATTTGAAGATGATGTGGATTCTATTTATTCATATTATATATTTTATCCAGTTGTGATGTGTGCTTAGTTTAACACTGAATTAAATGAGCTGTTCAGTACCATTTCTTGTGATAGAAAGAATATATATCTGTGTATGGAAATTAAAACGCATTTTCAAACATTTATTTTGAGGAATGTAATATGTATAAAGGAAAGTACATGATGCAAATGTACATATTTGTAATGTACTGAAAAGGGAAGACTCCTATAACTGCAACCCAAGCCAAGAATATTGTCATTACCCTAAAAACTCCCTGGCTATTCCTCCTTACCGCAAGGTATCCACTGCCACCTCTCTTCACTCCGGGGAGCTCCCTTCTCTTGCCTTTTATGGCATTTCATATCTTGCTTTTGTTTTCATAATTCTTGAGAATGCCTCCTTGTATAGCTCAGTCCTGTCTCTACTTGGAAACAAATGGAAGCATAGTATGTATTTGTTTTGTCTGACTTTTTTTGTTCAAAATAATAGGTTATTTTAACACTTAATAAATGTTGTTAGGAACCTATCTAGTCAATTTGGGAGAGTGGAAATCCTAATAATATTGAGACTGCCAATCCACTAATATGGCATATGTCTCCATTTATTTAGGTCTTCTTTAATTTCAGTGACTGTTTAATATAGTTGTATATATTCAAGTATATCTTTGAGTATTCTTACAACCTTGTTAACTTTATTCTTTCTAATAAATTTTTATAGATTTTTTAAGGGTTTTTTACATATAGAATTATGTTATCTGCAAATAATGAGAATTTACTCTTTTCCCCCAATCTTTATGCTTTTTATTTCTTTTCCTTTGTTGAACAGGCCAGGACCTCTGTTACAGTGAGGTGAGCACATACATCTGTGTGCTGTCCTGAACTTGGGGAGAAAACATTCCATTTCTTACTGTTATGTATGCTACTAGTTGTAGGTTTTTTGTGGATGCCCTTTATCAGATTGAGGAAGTTCATTTATTCCCAGTTTGTTTTGGAGTTTGTTTTTTAAATCATAAATAGGTTTTGAATTTTGTAAAATGCTTTTTCTACAGCTTTTGAGAGTATCAGATAAATTTTCTTTGTTCTATTAACAACAAGGTGAATTTCATGAATTGATTTTTGAAGGTTGAGTCAAAGATTGAGTCAACCTTCCATTTTTTGGGTAAAATCACTGAGCATGTTATATTACCCTTTTCATTTATTCTTGGATTTTATTAGCTGGTGTTTCATATTCTATGTTTATATTGATGAGGTATGTTGGTTTATAATCTTCTTGTAATATTTTTGTCAAGTTTTAGCATATGGATTATGCTGGCCCTATAAACAAGTCAAAAGATCATCTTTCCTTTCTGTTTTCAAATAGAATTTGTGTAGGATTATATCTTAAATGTTTGATAGAATTCACCAGCAAAACCATCTGGACTTGGAGTTCTTTGTGGAAAGGACTTTTGTTGATGATGATTTATTTGTATCTGATGGTGTTAAAGGTAATTATGTGTCTTTAATAAATATGGTACTGTTTAGATTTTCCATGTCTTTTTGGACCAATTATGTCATTTGTTTCTCTCAATATATTTGTTTTCATTTAAGTTCAGTTAATTGGCACAAAGTTATTTATAATGTCCTTGTATTATTTTTATCGTTTTATCAGTTGTACGTTCTGTAATGATAGTAATATGTGTTCTCTCTCTTTTTGTGTCTCTTTTTTTATCAGTCCCTGATGCAGCTCAAGGACCATTTTTAATAACATGTGAGTTAAAAATGGTTTTTACATGTTAAATATTTACAAAACAAAGACTATGCAACAGAGATCATATGCTGCCTCCAAAGCCTACAATACTCACTGTTGTCTCCTTTCATAAGAAGTTTGTCAACTGTTACTTTAGTGGATTATCAGTATTATTCATCTTCTTTTTATTATTTTATTTTACTCATCTCAGGTTTAAGTTTTTGCTTTTTCTGCTCTCTTGAAGTAAAAGCTGTGATAGTTTACATTACAGGTCCATTCTTTGCCACTGTGGGCATTTAAAGCTATTATATATTTCCCTCTCAGTACCATTTTAGCACATCCCACAAATACGGTTTCTTTTTGTTTGATTCAAAATATTTCCTGAATTTCTTTGTGACTTCCCTTTGGCCCAAGGGTTATTTACAGGTGTTGCTTAATTTCCAAAAATTTGAGTATTTTCCAGAAACCATATCATGCTTGATTTGTAATTTAAGACCATGTCAGAGATGATATTCACTGAGATTTTAACTTTTCCACATTTAGCTTTATGGTCTGGCCATGTGGTCCATTTTTGTAAATATTCTCTTTGCATGGGATTTTGCATGTGCATTCTGCAGTTGTAGTGTTTTTAAAATGTTGATTAGGTCATGTTGGTTAAGTGTGTTGTTCAGTCTTCTGTATCTTTACAATTTTTTTTCCTATTCTATTACCCCTGAGAAAGAGGTGCTAAAATTGTTCACTACAGTTATAAATTTGTTTCTAGTTTTCTGTCAGTATTTGTAATTTCTTCCATTGACAATAAGAAACTGATTCCCATCTATACTTATCAGACTTCCCTCCCTGTATATAACCTGTCCTCCATGTTCACCCCTATCCTGTCCCCTTTGCAGATGCTGTTCTCATTCTGCTTTGGCTCTGATTCAACATGCCAGAATGCCCAGGTGCCTGCATGCTATGCTGTCTTTATCCTATTCAAGCTCTGGTACCCCATGCTGGACCACCTTTCCCTTTCACTCTTCATACTGCTTAGTCTCTTATTTCCCGAGCCAGACTTCGCACCCTGTTCAGGCTCATCATTACACAACAGGCTGATTCTCGAGGGGCTCTCTTTTTGCAAGGGTTCCACCTCCCCACTTGAGTTGTACTCCTAGGGGCTGCTCTGATTTAGAACTGGATACCACATTCCTGCTTTATCCTGCATGTAGAGATTCCTTCTTCATCTTCTTGGGCTTTAATACCCCATGCAGGGCCACTAAAGCACTTTACCTTCTACTGTGGTCCCTACATTGTTCTCCCACATATAATGATTTTGGGGCTGAATTATTCCGGGGGCACAGGGAAGGGGCTGTATCATTATTTTTGAAAGATATTTTTACTTGGTTTAGAAGTCTAGATGAACAGCATTTTTATTCCAGCACATTATAAATGCCATTTTCTTGTCTTTTTGTTTTCATTGTTTATTGTGAGAAGTCAGATTTTGTTTTTATTTTAATTCCCTATACCCGATGTGTCTTTTCTTTAGCTGGCTTTAAGACCTGCTTCTTAGCTTTGGATTTCAGTAGTTTGATTATGAAATGCTTAAGGTGTAGTTTTCTTTGTATTTTTTTCTGTTTAGGGTTCACTGAGCTTCTCAGACCTATGGATTAATGTCTTCCATCAATTTTAGAAAGACTTCAGTCATTGTCTTTGCATATATTCTTTGGTCTCATTCTCTCTTTCCCTCTTTTTTTCCTGAAATTCCAATTTGCACATGCTGTTTTATTTAATAATATTCCACAGACATTGAACTCTTATTTTTTCATTTTTTCTCCTTATGTTTCAGTTTGGATGCCTTTTCTTTAAATTCATATATTCCTTTCTCTACTAATTTCAGTTTGTTGTTAAGCCCATCTAATAAATTCTTCCTTTCTCATACTGCAGTTTTCAAGTCTAGCTTTTCCACTTGGTCTTTTTTACAATAGTTTTCGTGTCTCTGGTTGCAGAATTTTCTTTCTTTTGAAACCAATTATAAACATTTTTGAAAAATACATAATCTAAGTCAAATTATATAAATGCCTCTTAATCAGGCAACAACAAATTATTTTATACAATTAAAGGGTATCCAATTGGCAGATTATTGTTCAGTCTTTAGAGCTCCTACCCATACTATTAAAAACAAACAATTAGGAGCACCTAGGTGGCTCAGTGGGTTAAATGTCTGACTCTTGATTTCACTTCAGGTCATGATCTCAGGGTTATGAGGCTGAGCCCCATGTTGGGCTTCTCACTGGGTATGGAGCCTACTTAAGATTCTCTCTCTCCCTCTTTCTCTGCTCGTACCCCTGCTCTCTCCTTCTCTAAAAAAAAAGAAAAGAAAAGAAAAGAAAAGAAAACAAGAATCGTGCAAGTATGGACAGATAAATGGAATAAATTAGATAGGCTAAATAAATATATCTATATATAACTATATAACTACATATCAAAATTTAGGATATTATGACTGATATGAGGTTACATGTCATTGTGGTTTCGACTTGCATCTCTCTGGTGGTAGGTGATGTTGAAAATCTTTTCATGTGTCTCTTGGCCATCCGGATATCTTTGGAAATATCCTTTTTCAGGTACTGTGCCTATTTTTAATCAGATTATTTGTGGGCTTCAGTGTTGAATTGTATTCTTTTTTTTAAAATTTTTTTTAATTTATTTATGATAGTCACAGAGAGAGGGAGAGAAAGAGAGACAGGCAGAGGGAGAAGCAGGCTCCATGCACCGGGAGCCCGATGCGGGATTCGATCCCGGATCTCCAGGATCGCGCCCTGGGCCAAAGGCAGGCGCCAAACCGCTGCGCCACCCAGGGATCCCTGAATTGTATTCTTTAAATATTTTGTTATTAATCCCTTATCAGACGTGGTTTTTTCTTATTTAGTAGGTTGTCTTTTTATTTTATTGATAGTTCCCTTTGTTGTACAAAAGCTTTTTAGTTTGATGTAGTTGCAATATTCAGTTTTGCTTTTATGTCCATTGCCTGAGGAAACAGATCCACCATACTTAATATTTTTTTAAATTTTAGTATACTATCACAGAATGACCATAAAAAAGCTGGATCTCTACTTCCTTCTTATAGACAATTCAGGTAATTAACATATTTAAGTATAAGCAAAGTATATATTTTTTTAAGATTTTTATTTATTTATTCATGAGAATACACAGAGAGGAGAGAGAGAGGCAGAGACACAGGCAGAGAGAGAAGCAGGCTCCATTCTGAGAGCCCGATGTGGGACTCGATCCAGGGTCTCCAGGATCACACCCTGGGCTGCAGGCGGCACTAAACCACTGAGCCACCAGGGCTGCCCAGCAAAGTATATTATAAGAGAACAAAAGAAATATTCAAGTTTTACTATCTGGGGGTGTGGATGGCTATTCTAAGCATAAGTAAAAGATCAAAATCATAAAGAAAATAATTGATAGATCTAATTACACAGGATTTTAAATACTGAGGAAGAATGAAAATGAAAGAGAAGAAAAATTTCCTCTTCCACTGGAAATAACCAGTATAGTAACTTCTTACTCAACAAATTAGTGGTTAAAGGGAATAGATTAAACTTACTCTGCTTTTCTGTAGGATAACTGAGCCCCTAGGTGATGAGAGGAAGCTCTCTTTATTAAAGAATTCAGTCAATGAATGTAGTGGTTTTTTTAATTTTGTTTACTCTAACTCCCAATAAAATAATTATTTTAGGCAAGGATAATTAATAGATGCTAAAACTTTAAGGTAGGGAAGATGTTGTTAGGATAGGACCTTCTTGAAATTTTAGCTGCGAATTATATTATTTCTCTAATTCACTTACAAATGGTTTAGAAAAAATAAACACACATTTATACTGATAGATGACACTGGCAATGAGGTTTTGAAAGTTGTGTGTTATTCATGTTTATTTACCATTAAAAACTAAGTATGTTTGAAATATTCCATAATGAAGGAGAAAAAGAATTAAGGTGAAAAATTAAAGTTTTTGCATGTAGAGACAAAATTAAGATAGTTGCTGTTGCTGGTGGCTGGTAGTCTTATGATCTGTGTATGTGGAATCAAATTGACATAACTTTTATGGAGAATAGTCTGCTATTGTGTATTAAAAATTAAAATATACAAAATCTTTACTGAGCAATTCCATTTCTCAGTATGTGTCCTTAGAAAATAATCAGTGCATTGCAAAAGAATGCAAGGATGGCCTTTGCAATGTTATTTTTATTATTTTGCAAAACCAGAAAGAACCTAATTTCAATTAATAAAGGATCAGTTAACTATATTATGGTACATCAATATAGCAATACTTGTCATTAAAATGATTACTATGAATCTACGTTCATTTGCATTCATTGACACAGAAGCTCCATTACATATATTGAATTAAAAAGGCAGATTATAAAACAGAAGGGGTAGTGAATGGAATGGGTGTCTTGTCATTGTGGTAACCATAAGTATTAATATTTGTGTTGGTCCATTTTGCTCTCTCTTTTGGGCAAGCCATGCCTCAGCTGCTTTTCACACACTCATCTAAATCATGCTTTTTTTTTTTCCAGGGAAGAAAGAAAAAATAAATTATGTTTTATTTGCATATCCAACCAACATACCACATATCATACAGAGTTGGTTAGGCACTCTACTTCTGCTTTCTCATTGGGTAATAAAAGTGTTGGAGTATATGTTCTCTAGGATCCAATATTAATATTGTATGCATGTAACAACTACTGAGTAACTTTCATTTAGTGTTTACTGAAAATGACTAGTTCTTCATGCCAGGGACTGCACTAGGTACCAGAACACTGTTTTCTGTAGCCCTGTGCTAGCTTCTCTCACCCCTGCAGGGGTACTGCCGCATGTTACTGTTGCATGGACAGCCTCCTTGCACCGCCCCCCCGCCACTCGTCTATCCCACCACACTTCTCTGGTTTATTTTTTTTCCAGTCACTTTAATAGTTCATATAATGTGCCAGGTTGCTCTTTTATTCTGTGTCTTTTCCCAAAAGAATATTAGCTCCATGAGAGCAGGGATTTCAGTTTGCTTTCAAGGTGGAAATATCCCCAGTGCCTCAAAAATTACCTGGCACCTAGTGGGCACTCTCTTAATATTTACTGTAAGAATGATTTTTTTTTCCCCTGAGAAAATGTTTCTGGGACTTTTCTAATCATATTGTTTACACAACTATAAAAGGATAGGTTATCATTCTATACTACCAGGGCCAAGAAATTCTGGGACATAACTTTCCAGAGTTTGTCATGTTCACTTTTTTTCTTCAAATTTGGTCTCCCGTAGAATCTCTAATATTTAGAGAGATAAACATAAAAACATTGAGAATCATTATAAAAAAGTAAAATTCTTTTCTAATTGTAGCTTTTCATCGGTGACCATTTAATTCTTTTTTTTTAAGGTTTTATTTATTTATTCATGAGAGATAGAGAGAGGCAGAGACACAGGCAGAGGGAGAAGTAGGCTCCCTGCGAGGAATCCAATATGGGACTCGATCCCAGGACTCTGGGGTCACTATCTGAGCCAAAGGCAGATGCTCAAACACTGTGCCACCCAGGTGTCCCTGACCACTTAATTCTGACATCCTTTTCATGTTTCCATTTTTACTGAGTTGCCAACTTGATTTTAAAATCTATAGATTTCAGTTGCATCCTCTAACAAGGTGTAAGAATAACATGTTCTCTCAGGTCAACCACCTTTATTGTGAGCCATCACGAGATAATAATATTTACCAGTGTACTTTTCAGTGAAAATTGTGAGATTTTTAGAAATCATGTAAAATTATGGTTTCAATATAGTTCTGTTGACATTGCCAGAAAGAAACTCTACAACCTTGGCTATGCCTACTCTGTGGGCACAGACACTTCACTTTTGTTGATATACATGTCCTCAGTGGGCAGGCAAGCCAGCCAACCTTCTTAACAATCTTGGCAAATGTTACCATAACAACAACAACAAAAACCCCTAAGAAACATAACAAGCAGCTACATCATTTTTAGTTTGTTTGGGTTTGTTTAATAGAGTATGAATATGTATTCATCTTTCTAGAACTATTATTTTGCCAGCCACACAGTTTGACTTCTACGATAAAGTTGAAGATTTTGAAAACACAATTCAGTTTTGTGTTTATAATGTCAAAGAATTAATGTAAAATTCAATTGATAATCAAAATGAGAAGAGCTTACTTACTACTGAAAACGAATTCAGAACAAGCTGCTAATCAGATTTAAAAAACTATACAAAAGGAGATAAACCCATTTGCAATGGCCTGTGGGTGTAAACTAATGCTACCTATAAACCCATTGCTGTATATGCAAAAAGCGATAAAGTTCAAAGAAATTTTATGAAAACGCACCTTCGACTTTCAAATGGAAGATTATTCCAATGGTTAGATTTAGAACTTGAACATGTACTTTGAAAGAATGAGGTTAGAAATGAATGTATTTGTGTTGGGAGAGATTTTAGATTCATGGAGCAAAGACTATCTTGTTTTGGATCTGGTATAGGGAAAGGCTCACAGTTGAGAGACTTTCTGTAGCCTGTCAGTAAACTATTGTGTCCTCTTTGTGTTCATATGGAACCCCATGCACCCATCTACTGTATTTATCATAATGGATTATAACGGTTTATCTCCCTCACTAGACTGTACTTTCCTGAAGGACAGTTAAAATCCTATTTGTAGATTCCATGTTTGTGACTTCACATCCCTGCTAAAATTTATTTGTAACCTCCAAAGCAGTACAGCACTTTTGCTGTCATTCACAGACATGCACAGAGCAGGAACAGTTTAAGTCACCTCATGCACCTGTTCAGCCGATACTGAACAGAGGGCCAGGCTCTGTCTTCTTGTTTCAGCTCTTCTACTGTAAACAAGCATCTTTTTTTACAACCTGTGTCATGCCACATGCTTCACATTTTTGTGTTTTGAGTTGGTTATGTTGCTGCTTAACATGGTCCCTAAGCAGAGGGAAAGAGCCGTCTGGTCTAATGTTCCCAAGCGCAAGAAGATTATAACATGCCTTACACAGAAACTACAGGTGTTAGGAAGCTTTGCTCAGGATGAATGGCAGTGCTGCTGGCCATGGGCTGGTTCAATGTTTTTTTTTTTTTTTTTTTAATTTTTTTTTCTTTTTTTATTTATTTATGATAGTCACAGAGAGAGAGAGGCAGAGACACAGGCAGAGGGAGAAGCAGGCTCCATGCACCGGGAGCCCGACGTGGGATTCGATTCCGGGTCTCCAGGATCGCGCCCTGGGCCAAAGGCAGGCGCCAAACCACTGCGCCACCCAGGGATCCCGGGCTGGTTCAATGTTAATGAATCAACAATATATATTAAACAAGGTGCTTTAAACAGAAACACACATAGAACATGGTTATAGATCATTTGACAAAAATGTTCTGAACAGAGGCTCTCAGGGACAATTGTATTTCTCCCTGGGAGAACCAGGAGCAATGGTTCAGTGTTGATTAATTCCCTGTTTGCAATGACTTTATAGAACATAACTACCCCCCAAGTAACGAGAGTTGACTGTATATGTTATTTCTGTATGCTTAGCACTTAGTGTTTCGTGGATGGCACAAGAGTTTTATAAGCAAATGCCCAAATATAGGAAATTGGGAAGAATAAATCAGCTTATTGAAAATGATAACTACTGAGTTCAGGAATCAGGGTTTTAATACCACAGGGGTAATGGGAAGCCATTGGAAAGTTTCTCCGGGAATTGCAGGCATTGATTAAATGTGCGAGGTGGTGTGATGAACAGACTGAATAAACCTGGGGACCTGCTCTCAAGGAGCCACTACAGAAGCTCCAAAAGTTCCTTTAGGAAGATCAATTTCACAGGAATTATAGGATGGATAGAATTGAGAGAAATTGAAGACCCCAAACCAAGGGTGCAGCTACAATAGCCATCCTGATATGATGTGGTAAAGATCAGAATTAGGGCGCTGGCAGGTGGAAGGGGGAAGTAAGGGCACATACTTGGCGCTTTTTTTAAGATTTTATTTATTTGAGATAGACCATGTGCAGGGGGGCAGGGGGAGGGACAAAGGGGGAGGAGATCTCAGGCAGACTCACAGACACTGTGCTGAGTGTGGGTCTGACCTGGGCTCAATCTTATCACCCTGAGATCTTGACCTGAGCCAAAATCAAGAGTCAGACACTCATCCAATTGAGCCATCCAGGCGCCCTGATACTTGACTTATTGTGAAGTAAAAATCAGCAGTAAATAACTTGATACAGAGAATGAGGGAGTTGGGAGGGCCAGTTAAATCCTATAGTCTGCTACCGCCTGACTTTGTTAGTTCCTGTGCTTGCAAATGTGTGTCAATCACGTTTCCCCTCATCTAAGGTTATTACTCTGTGCTGTGCTGAGTCTTCTTTTTTTTTTAATTTATGATAGTCATACAGAGAGAGAGAGAGAGGCAGAGACACAGGCAGAGGGAGAAGCAGGCTCCATGCACCGGGAGCCTGACGTGGGATTTGATCCTGGGTCTCCAGAATTGCACCCTGGGCCAAAGGCAGGTGCCAAACCGCTGCACCACCCAGGGATCCCCTGTGCTGAGTCTTCTAAGGCACCAGTGATGAAGCCACAATCCTCATCTGTTACAACTAAGCAGCTAATGAATTAATTGCCTAAGGTTTTGGGTGATGATTAGGGACAATAGATGTAGTTTTATAATTAATAGTGAATTTTTATAGCTAATTGTGAAATTTTGTCAGAGGGGTGGGAGTCCAGAACACACCGAATTATCCCTTTAAAAGAAACCTGAAAAGATGTGCCATGCAAATGATTTCTGCTCTAATGTCAAGTTATGTCCAGCACTGTCCAGTTAAATATTACCAATGCAAATTTTACTGCTACATTTGCAAGAGGGTAGGACAGACCTATTGTTCACTGAGAAATTAATTGCATGTGAAAAAAATAGACCCAAGGATTAGTATCAATTATGCTTTCAGTGGCATATGTAAGGCAGTAAGATTGTTTAATTTTGTAAAGTAAATCATTCATTATGAAGTGCTTGGTATCTTTCTTTACATTTTCCATCAGTTGAGAAATAAAACTTTTTCTCTCAGCATGATATCGACAGAGAGCTTTACAGTTTGGAAAGCTATTTAGTTAAACTTTGTGTTAAAATACTTTCTCAGTGTGCT
Organism: Canis aureus; assembly: GCF_053574225.1. Classification (NCBI taxonomy): domain Eukaryota; kingdom Metazoa; phylum Chordata; class Mammalia; order Carnivora; family Canidae; genus Canis; species Canis aureus. The sequence continues at coordinate 12,528 of NW_027554632.1, forward strand.
TCTTTCTTATTAAAAGTCATTTTCTAAAGAGACAATTTGTATCTTACTACAGGCTGTTTGCATTGCCAGCTATTTTATAAGGTTATGCAAGCCTGGTATCATATTTGGACCAGTTGAAATAATTTTTTTTTCCTGGCCAACTCATCTCCAATATGATATGTAGTTGTCTTTATGTCAGTTTTCAAGAGATAATTTGAATGGTCTTCTAAACTAGTAGTATTTATTCTGTCTGTGGCTAAATACTACATGTGTTTTACTCAAGATTAAAAATCAAAGGAGTTTTGATGTTCTTTATCTTTTTTCATCTGTTTTGAGTTTAACATATCTTTCTGAACAAAGCCATGTTTGTAAAGGATATTAAGTTTTGTTTGGCCATCTTCTCAACTGCAAGTGTACTCAATGGACCTTAATGCAAGGTTATGCTCCCTGGACTGATTGATATATAAACAGAAGACAGATGGTGTAGAGATGACTCTGATGATAATTCATTTTTCAGCTAGTCATGAAGATATTTTGATTACAGTGTGTTTAAGTAATTATAACACAGTCTGCAATGTTAGTCTTGCTGAGAAGGGAGCACATGGAAAACAAGTTACGTGTTATCCATGCCTAACAAAGGGTGCACTGTGGTGTAATGATTAGGACTGGCAGAGTTTAAAATATGTCATATAGTAAGGTAAGTCAATTAAGGGTAGACCAAATAAAAAAGGTAACTTCACAGTTTTCAGGCATAAATATTTGTTTTGGAAAGTATATAGATGTTACTATATAAAGGAACTAGTATTTTGACATTTAGGTAACAGTCTGTGTACAACTCATTAAAAAATTACATGGCTTGATTTTACATTTGTGTGAATCATAATTATCCCAGAGCTTGCTTTCTGTATCATGAATTTAAAACTGAAATCAGAGAGCTTACAGTTTAGTAGCACATTCTATTCCTGCTGTTAAAGTTTTTTTTTAAGTAGGCTCCACATCCAGGGTGGAGCCCAACATGGGGCCTGAACTCAGGACCCTGAGATTAAAACCAAGCTGAAACCAAGATTTGGCTGCTTAACCCACTGAGCCACCCAGACTCCCCGGCTGTTGTTAGTTTTGAAAAAAAAAAAATCTAAGCCAAATGTCACAAGGAGAAAAATAATTAGAGTTGTGTGGATAGATAGGCCACTTAAGTTTCATTCCTAAATACTAATTACAGTTTATACTTCTGTTTTTGGTCTCACATTAGAATAATTGATCGATTAGATGGAGTTCGTTTGCTATGGTCCCTGCTGAAAAATCCTCATCCAGATGTGAAGGCCAGCGCAGCTTGGGCCCTCTGTCCCTGCATCCAAAACGCTAAGGTAAGAACAGACTACAAATCAATCCCTTCTTGAATCTCTAATATTATATTGAATAATGTCATCACAGGTCACTAGTTGCTTTCGACTTATTTTTGGTCTGATTTATCTAGCAGAAAAGAGTACTGAATGTTTGTGCCAAAATAATTTTTGAGCAATGTCTTTTCCTGGTTAGTTTTTAAATGCCAAATGAAACTAGGCTCAGGTGGCAGCGCTTACCGTGTTCTACCTGGCTGGTGCAATTGAAACAGGTATGTCAGGTAAGTCAAGAGGAAGAAAAGTTGACTGTTCTTATCTCTTGGGTGATAAGAAAATTGTCTGTATATACCTACTACTTTAAGAAACATAAAATTACTTCTATCTTATTTATATAGCTTGAAATATGACAATGAAAGATCGTTAAGTTCTTTGTTACTTTGAAAAAGTAAAATACAAAGAACCAAGGATTAGCATCAATTAAAATAATTAAAATAAAGTAAAATTATTTCATGAATCCCACTTTTCTTAGCTTTCAATAAATACTGGATATAAAACCCATAAATAAAATTTTTACATGACAAAAAAAAAGGCTGAACTGGAAGTCTTTTAGCTCTTTTGTAAATTTATTATTTTCTTTAAAGATCTCTTTTCAGCTTGATTTAAAAAATCTAAAGGATTTTACTCCTATAATAAATTTAACATGACTCTAAATATCATTGTAAATATTTGTGACTAGAAATAATCTTTTGTAAAAAGTGAATTGTGATGTGTATTGATAATAGAAGAAATCTATTACAGACTGGTCAATGAGCTATTTTTTATATAAGAGCAAAATAAGTGTAATAAAACATAAAGATAAAAACACCTCAAGTGTCAACCTACATGAAAATGAACAACAGGATGATACTATGATCATACAACGCAGTAGTGAGAAACAAATGTATTTCAGTAATGTATTCATCAATATCAATACATCTTATAAATATATTGAGCAAAAATACCAAGTTTCAGAAGTAGATATATAACATAATTCCTATTCTTTAAGGTCCACAAAAATTTTTTAAATGTAAAACGTAAATGATAGTATTTAGGGATCATTTAGGGATCAAGAAAGAGTCCACTAAGGAAATATCACTACATATCCTTGATATCGATAAGCCAGTATTAAGAAGCAGAATTAACTTCAGAGGAAACAGATAACATAAGGAATATAATATGAAATTTTAAAAACTTATATCCTCGGAATGACCCAAGGGGAATACTATACCCAAAAAGGCTGTTATATTAAAAAAAAAGATACGTTCATAGATTAACAAAGGCTTTTTGGAGATTAAATATAGATTTGGTGTGGCATCTGGGTGGCTTAGTTGGTTGGACATCTGGCTCTTGATTTCAGCTCAGGTCATGATCTCAGAGTCCTCGGATCAAGCCTCATGTCAGGTTCCAAGCTCAGTGGGAATCTGCTTGAGGATTCCCTCCCTTTCCATCTCCCTCTGCCCTTTCCTCCCTCTAATAAATACATAAACAAATCTTAAAAATATATAGTTTTGGCAAAACAATAAATTTAATAGAAGAGACAAATACTAGATATGATTGAGTAATTATCTGAAAGATAAAGTCTAGTAAATAAGAATGCAAAGTAAAAGTAAAAAGAAAGTAGGCTGGTGATGGGGGAAAGTTTGAAAATATAGCACAAGAAAATACACAAAAGGAAAGAGAGCAATTGAAATAAAGAAAAATCATCATTTAAAAAATGGAGGGAAGATTCTGTAAAGTGAAGAGTTAAAGATTGTAGTCTTCAGATTGAAAAGATCCACTTAGTGCCAAGCAGGAAGAACAAAGACAGTTATCTATACCTTGACATAAATTCAGATTGGACATTTCCAGAAAATTAGAGGAAGGGAAAAAATTACATAAGAACAAGGATCACACCAGTATTAGACTTAACATCATTCACAATAAATTGTAAAAGAAAATGGAACAAATCCTTCACTGTCTTTAGAGGAAAGTATTTTTATCCTGGAATTCTATATCCTATAAAAACTAGCATTCAAGTGAGTATAGAGTAAGGACAGAATAAAGACATTTTTCTTTCAGAAATGTCAAGACTCAGGAAGCTTATTCCCCATAAACCTTTTCTGGAACAAAACCCCAACAACTTTAGACTATTTTCCAGCAAAACAAAACATTCTTTAAAAAAGAGAATAGCATTTGTTATAGAAACAATAATAAGCAAATAACTCACTGGAATTTATAGGTAAATATAAATTTTTGTTGATAATATGTCTCTCAAATTTTAGAAAATTTCTAAGAAAGAATTTAAAATTAATGACATAAAATAAAATAAAGGCAGATAATATTATCACAGTAGCAATCTGAATCTAAATTACTAGATGATTCAAAAAATGTATTGGGATCCCTGGGTGGCACAGCGGTTTGGCGCCTGCCTTTGGCCCAGGGCGCGATCCTGGAGACCCGGGATCGAATCCCACATCGGGCTCCCGGTGCATGGAGCCTGCTTCTCCCTCTGCCTATGTCTCTGCCTCTTTTTCTCTCTCTGTGACTATCATAAATAAATTTTAAAAAATTTTTAAAAAATTTAAAAAAATGTATTAGGTAGTGTAAAGTAACAGGTAAACACATATTAAAAGTCTTTACTTTTCCCAGAGAAGGATGCTGTGGATACTGGTTCATTCCCAATCATCACCAAAAATATAAACTTAAATACAGAATTTAATTTTGTTTTATGATGAGATACCATTTTGTATATAGATTAACAGTTCTACATAGTGCTGTTATGTGTAAATTATGTCCTTTATTCTCATGGATTTTAATTACAAATTTGCCTATTTACAAATTTGCCTATTTATCTTATTATCTGTAATAAGACATTCTGTAAGAGACACACCAGTATTTTCATTTTCATCATTCCTGCCCAGGATTTCTGTCCTGAATATCTGACTATTCTAGCAACCTAAACTGAACCACACTCAAACTAAACACAACCCATCATGCTTGTCTTTTAGCCCCTGGCCCCAAGTCCTACATTGGATCCAAGCCTCCATAAAGAGCTCCTACTTTTCCATTTCTATTGAATCTTCCCTGCGCATTATCTATTCCTACCACTTTAGTGTCTTTGAATTTTTCTCAAGGAAACCTCAGCCCCCATCTTATCACTCCTGAGGAAAGAGCAGATGCATGATCTCTGCTTGTTCACTACTCTTTAAAAAAAAATTCATTTATTTATTAATGAGAGACACAGAGAGAAGAAAGAGACATAGGCAGAGGGAGAAGCAGGCTCCATGCAGGGACCCCAATGTGGGACTCAATCCCAGAACCCTGGGATCACCCCCCGATCAGAAGGCAGATGCTCAACCACTAAGCCACCCAGGCATCCCTGCTTGTTCACTACTCTTACCAAGAACTACACTCCTCTGTATGCACTATCATTTAGGCAACACAAACATTTGAAGAATTTTAAATAAGGATGTGATGTGAGCAGATTGGTTAATTAGAAAATATGAGTAGGTGATTAATTAGGCTTGTGCAGTGGTTCGGGTGAAAATAATTAGAATCTGACCTGACACAGTGGCAGTGTGGGCAAAGAGAAGAGTCAGTACAGAAATAATTGCAGGGGCACTTGGGTGGTTCAAGTGGTTGAGCATCTTTTGATTCCAGCTCAAGTTATGATCTCAGAGTTGTGAGATCAACCATGCTGGGCATGGAGCCTGCCTAAGATTCTCTCACTATCTCCTTCTACCTCTCCCCTACTCTCTTTCTCTAAAAAAAAAAAAAAAAGAAAGAAAAAGAAAAAGAAAGAATTGCAAAGTAGAATCAGATATTGGTGTGTGATTGGTATTGGCTATGCAAAGGTGATCAAGAGAGAGTTTGAGTTTTTGTTTTTGTATTTTAACTTTGACAACTAAGAAATGGTAACTTTACAAAACATGAGAAGACCATGATTTCAGGCAAAGATGGTGGATTTGCAAGGCTCTTGTTTTTTTGAAAAATCCTATTTTCTATGATGAGAAGGTAAATGAGTATTGTATGGTCTCTCTCCTTCATCTTTATAGAACAAAACTTATCTTCCCAAGGTAGAAGGATACCTCAGGGATAGAGTATGAAAGAGGTCATGTGCTCAGAAATGCAAAAAGAAGAAAGCACATTCATAATATTGAAAAATCGTATCTTATTGTGTATACAGATCCCAATCTATGGTTTAAGATAGCTCAATCTAATGGAAATTTCTGTGATTATGGAAATGTACTCTTCAAATATGGTAACCATTAAGCCCCCTGTGGCTATTGAGCCCTTGAAATATGACTAGTATGAATGAGGAATTGAATTTTTAATTATATTAAGTTTTATGTTAATTAAATTATTTAAATTAAATTTAAGTAGCCATATGCAGCTAGTGGCTGTTGTTTTGGGAAACCCAAGTCTAAGATATGCAAATAATGGTGGGTTGTCTTTTAAGGCACCCCTGCAAAGAGCTGTAAACCTGAAGTTTTACATAACATAGGTTACATCCTCACTCTGTAAAATTTAGAATGTAAATAAAAACAAGGAGTTTTATGAGTTTTCTCCTACAAGTAAAAAGTGTTTTTTTAATTAAAAACAAAAGCAAAGGAAAAAAATTACCTGTAATCTCAGTACTTGGGGATAACCATGATTAAGAGTTAGATTGGAGTTTTTCCCTTAACAATGAATTGTGAATACCTCTCTTATTCTCTCTATATCTTTCCACACCCTGTCTAGTTTCCTTAGCTGTATAGTATTTTGTTGTATGGCCATTTCATAATTTATTTACGCATTTAAATTTCCAGTGTTAAAGGAGAATGAAGTTAGTGAAACAAAAATTTTAATTTGAGCTATTCTAAAAACATGTAAAAAAATGAAACTGGACCACTTTCTTACACCATATACAAAAACAAATTCAAAATGGATGAAAGACCTAAATGTGAGATAGAAAATCATAGTAATCTCTCTGACATCAGCTGTAGCAACATTTTTCTAGATATGTCTCCTAAGGCAAGGAAAATAAAAACAAAAATAAACTTTTGGGACTATATCAAAATAAAAATTTTCTGCACAGCAAAGGAAAAATCAACAAAAATAAAAGGCAATCTATTAAATAGGAGCAGATATTTGCAAATTATATAACTTATAAAGGTTTAGTATACAAAATGTATAAAAAAATGATACAACTCAATACCCTCCAAAACAGTAATCCAGTTTAAAAATGGACAGAAGACATGGACATTTTTCCAAGACACAGATGACCAATAGACATGTGGAAAGATGCTCCATATTACTCATCATCAGGGAAATGCAAACCAAAACTACAATAAGATATAACCTCATACCTGTTGGATGGCTAACATTAAAAGCATAAGAAACAACAGGTATTGGTCAGGATGTGAAGAAAAAGGAACCCTCTTACACTGTTGGTGGGAATGAAAACTGCAGCCACTGTGTAAAACTGGAAAATATTTTTCCTCAAAAAATTAAAAATACAACTCCTTTATAATCCAGTAATTACAATACTGGTATTTATCCAAAAAATACAAAAACACTAATTCAAAGGGATACATGCACCCTTATGTTTATAGCAGAATTATTTACAATAGCTAAACTATTAGAAATAGCCCAAGTATCCATTGATGAGTGGATAAAGAAGATGTGGTACACACACACACACACACACACACACATATATATATATATACTGGACTATTACTCACCCATGAAAAAGAATAAAACCTTGCCATTTGTAATAACATGTATGGAGCTAGAGAGTATCATGCTAAGTGAAATAAGTCAGTCAGAGAAAGGCAAATACCATATGATTTTACTCATATGTGGAATTTAAGCAATAAATGAGCTTAAATAAAGGAGAAAAGAGAGAGACCGAGACAGACTAAGAAACAGATTCTTAACTATAGAATACAAACTGATAGTTACCAGAAGGAAGATGGGTGGAGAGGATAGAGGAAATAGAGGATTAGGATTAAAGAATATACTTACCATGATGAAAAAAATAAATAAAATGATACGATGGGGATTAAGGAATACACTTGCTATGATGAACACTTGGTGTTGTATGGAAGTACCTAATATCACTGTGTTTTGAAACTAATATTACACTATGTTAACAAACTGGAATTTAAATAAAAACTTAAAATGATAAGAAAAATAAGCAGATGATAACCAAAAAAAGAGGAAGTGTGGTCCCACATATTAATTTGGCCAGAGATTTTCTTCTTTAGTTAACACGGTCATTCCCAGGTATGTGTCCTTCTAGGACTCTCAACTCTTCATCCAGATTTGTGTTGTAAAGCAGATTCCATGGTACTTATCTCTTTTCACACTAGATTGTCATTTTACTGTTTTCACCATAATTAATTTTATGTATGTAACCTATAGCTTTTTGCATATAGCATCTCAATTAACTGCACAATTATTTTTGCTTCTGAGGAAAGTAAGTTGTCAGATTATTTAAACACTTGCTGAAGATCACATAACTAGAATGGTAACTGAGCGTATGATATGACCCAGTTCTAACCCCATATCCTGTGCTATGGTTCTACCACAAAACAGCTGCCACCCACATCAACAAACAAGTTTCTACAGTTTTCTTTTCATTTTGAAGCTTTTTCTGGACAGTTCCTTTGTGAAGAAAAGCCCTATTGCTCCAGAAAATATGGGATTTCTTAAAGTCTTAGGGCTCTTTTAAGCTTTGAGAACCTCAAAAATGTAAATGCTACAAGCTTTAAAAAAATATCATTTAGTGTGCCACTTTGAGAGAATATTTCAAATATTTCAAATCTTCGATTTGTCATACAATGGGGTACCACTGTGTTGATAATGGGGGGCTGTGCATGTGCGGGATCAGACATTATGGGAAACCTCAGTACCTTCTGCTCAATTTTGCTATCAACCAAAAACTGCTCTAAATGACAGAGTATGTTTAAAAAAAAGAAGCTTTAAAAATCATTTAGAATTGTCATTATTTAACTCTCTTTGACACTTGTTCAGTTTGGGAAACTTTAAAATTTTACCTTCAGTGTTTTGTTTCCAACAGTATTTGCCATCCTCAATGAGAGACTAAAAAACTAAAATTTAAAAAGAAACAACCACATGCTTTTCAAAATTCACAAAATTAAATGAAAATGAAATGCATATAATTGAATTTTCAAATTTTGAACCATTTATACTCTGAAGTAATTACAGTGTAAACCACACAAAGACATTTGGGTCTTGCTGTATTTATTTTAGTAAGCTTTCAACAATGTTTTTATAGTTTATTGAGTAATCCTTTTTCACACTAAACCTAATTAATAATTCAAATCCATGAATTGTTGGGCTCTTTGTTTTTTCAATTCTTTTACCAAAAATTAATCACAAATCAGGAATAGAAAAGATTTGGTTTTGGTTTTGATTCCATTTTCAACCTAGGACATAGTAACTTGAGGGATGAATAATTTTTTATTCCTATTTCATCCACATATTATACCTAAGGAGATACAGCATCTTCCATCACTTCCATTGGCTTTAAGTAAGTGTGAAAGATAGCTCTCAAATATATAACGATGCCTGAGAGGAACATGTTGTAGTATTAATAATTAGTAAATGGACTGGATTTATACTTCTTAAGCACTTACATTTAAATTTTCATTTTGCCTTAAAGAGTTTTGTGACAATACACGAATACAGTAAAGTAGAAGTTAAAATCATATTATATTAATATAATTAATATTATATTAGAAGTCAGCAGTGATTTCATTTAATCTCTGGGCAAATCAGATAACTTCATTAATTCAGCAACATTATTTCGCACTGTTTGCCAAACCCTCTGTAGGTACACATTACATTTTGTATGCCTTTTTTAAATAATCTTAACATAAATGCATAACATTTATGCAGTTGTTTCCAGTGTTAAAATACAGAATGAGGTTAAACAAAATAGTTGAGACTTTCTAGAATGTTCTTTCACTTAGAGAAAGTAAAGTTACCTTTGACCTAATGGTAGAGATACAAACATAGTAGCTCAGGGAAATGTTTTATAATTGACATTGCATCATAGGTTAAAGGGCAATGTTTTCCTTGGTGGTATGTAAATATAATTGCACATTTTACAATCAACTGCCTTTTGGATTAGCTGAAATAATATGGATAAAGATACTTGTAAATGTCTGTATGCATGGAGACAGGTTATGTGTACTGGAACTCTTCTGGGGCCTCATGTTTTATTGAACATCACCATCCAAAATTTATCCTACTCAATTATATTCAATTTAGCATTTTCTTTTTTCTTATATTTTATTTATTTATTCATGAGAGACACACAGAGAGGCAGAGACATAGGTAGAGGGAGAAGCAGGCCCCCTGTGGGGAGCCTGATGTGGGATTCCATCCCAGGACCCTGGGATCATGACCTGAGCCAAAGGCAGGTGCTCAACCACTGAACCACCCAGGTGCCCTCAATTTAGCATTTTCAAGTAGCAGTTTGGATATTCTGTTGTTTTTACTTGAATTAAAATAGTTTTCTAATGAGATTATAAATTCTGAAGGAGAGTAGAGGCAGGAAACATTTTCTGACTATGCAGGGCTTCCAGCTTGCAGTAAAATTAAGGAACTAGAAGATATCTTGCCAGATACTTTGGTCTGTTCTTCCCTCCTCCTCCCCACCCCAGCCCCATTCAAGTAAGTTAATGACTCAACTTTCTAGGAAAGATTGTGTTTTATTTTCTAAGAAAGAATTTCCACATAAGATGCTTTGCAAGTCATTTAAGCTTATTAACTTATGAATGATAGGATTTAGCACCATTTTGAAATAAAGAATTTCTTTGTCTGGATTAAGAACACTGACAGAAATGCTGCAGAAATCAGCTGTCAAATATAGCTAAGAGCAACATAAATGGGAAGAAAGCATAAGCCAAGCCTTCAGACAGCTTATGCTATGTCAGGGTCCCTACCACGTCTGTCAGGCATCATGAAGCCTAAGCACACTATGTTTGAGTCCATGTGGAGTGGATATGGTGAAATGTCAACTGTTCAAAACAGATGTTATCCACTTTTTATATTTTTAACACCAGGTGTATTAGAACACATTTTCAGACCTGTAAAGGAAATGAGATGTGAAAATCAGTTCTAGTGAATGCATTGCATCTTTTCTTGCAAAGGAATATTTAAAGCGACATATCAGTGAATGAGCTAGGCAGCAAAGTACTAAGGTACTGACTTGGGGGATCCTTGAGACAAATAAAGATTCATAATCTGATTTTGTACTGCAGCTGCATTATAGTTGTTAGAGACATAAAACAAATGGAATGTGACATCTTCATAGTAAGGAGGATTGACACTCGCACCACTAGACCTCAATTAGAAAACATAACATTTTCCTTCATTTTTGAGAAAGTCGGTAATAGTTTTTGATAGCTTCTCAGTGGTAAAGAAAATATGGTACATGAAAGAGGTATGTTTTGCAAGCTTAATAATTCTTTGTTTCTTCTTTATATGACCGGAAAATCAGAATGTGAAATACGAACCTGTTTTATGTCATATATAAAACTTGGAAGAATATCCAAGACAGAAAATAAGCATTGTTCATCAGTTCTTGATAGACTGAAGAACAGAAAGCTGAACTGAAATAACCACAAAAAATTCACTGCATATTTTTCTAAGTCATTTTATTTAACAGCGTACCATTGTAAGGTGAGAGTTTTTTTGTGTGTTAGGCTTGAGGAAAATTTCTTGTTTTTTTTCCAATTAAGCTTGCTGAAAAGGATAGAGATCCTCATGACCTCTATAGTGAAGTTATTTAGTAAATTTCATGAGCCCTAAGTATGGTTGCAGACAATTAAAGTACTGTGTAAAAAGTCTGAGAGATTTGTAAATAGAAGTGAAAAGCCATTCCTTTCAAGCTGCATGATCAAACACATTTTTGGGAGAAAAACAGTGGTTGAACAGGTGTTCAGTATTACAAACTTGTGATGCAACAGCTGGGTCTGGCAAAAATCCATGTATTAAATTCTTTGTTCTTAAGAAGCAAAACTCTGCTGCAGAGCGTCAACTCAAATTTGTGATACAGAAACTCATATAAAGAATATATAATTGGTACATTGCTTCTAATTATTTTCTTGTCTTTCACCAACATTTATGAGAACCATTTTCTTTCTTAAAACATTGTTGCATTTTTATGTTATTTCTTTTTTTGTATATTTTTATTGCAGTTTGATTTGCTAACAAATAGTATAATACCCAGTGCTCATCCCGCCAAATGCCCTCCTCAGTGCCCATCACCCAGTCACCCCAACCCCCTGCCCACCTCCCCTTCCACTACCCCTTGTTCGTTTCCCAGAGTTAGGAGTCTCTCATGTTTTGTCACCCTCACAGATATTTCCCACTCATTTCCTCTCCTTTCTCCTATAATCCCTTTCACTATTTTTTATATCCCCCGAATGAGTGAAACCATATAATGTTTGTCCTTCTCTGATTGACTTACTTCACTCGGCATAATACCCTCCAATTCCATCCACATCGAAGTAAATGGTGGGTATTTGTCATTTCTAATGGCTGAGTAATATTCCATTGTATACATAGACCACAGCTTCTTTATCCATTCATCTTTCGATGGACACCAAGGCTCCTTCCACAGTTTGGCAAGATAGTATTTGATTTTCTTAATTCTGTTTCTTTTCGTTAATTTTTAAAAAGTTTTTAATAAGAAAAAGTGGAAGTTCAGATATGTTCATTTGCCTTTTTATCAGGCTAATTTGTATTAAAGTGTTATATTATAGCCATCATTTTTGAATTAGATAGGAAACAGGTATTCTCATTTTTAGAATAACTATTCTGCATGTATTGTAACCCACTTGTAGAATTAGGAAGAATACTCCAAATAAGTAATATATCCATGAGATCATTTGGCTTTGTCACTTCCCTAAACTTGATTTTGCTAGCTGTTTAGAAAATAATGTCTGGTTCTGAATTTTGATCTTAGAGGAAAATAATCGCTAGTAATTTCAAACCCAGTGGCCTAAGGAGCTCCTCCAAACAGAGTAGCTTATCAGAGACATTTGTGAATGATTCCCCAAAAGGGAAGAGAAAAAGTTACTTTCTGTGAGGTTGGAATACACGTTTAGGCAATTTTAGCCAGGAATGTCAAGCACTGAGTGTGGATGAGGCCAGCTTCCTGACTGCAGGTGTGACGGAACACAGCTGATCAAACAGCACAGGAATCTGACATCACACTGTTTACCTTCAGCTGTCCAATGACCCATGCCCAATCAGGAAGCCAAAGAGAAGCTAGAGAAGGCATGTGTAGTGGTGTAGTTTCATACTAAGACTACTGCCATAAACATGGTTTATGAGCTTTGATTTGGTCATGTTTGGACTGTCAAATGTATAGCTGTCCAATGGTGCGCCTAACAGGCTACACAGTTTCGTCTTGTTTTAAATCTGAAAGCTCCTTAAAATGGGATCCATGTTTGTGTTCTGCCTATTTGGGGTCTGCTCTCATTTTAAAGTCACCAAACAGTTTGAAGTATACTCATCTGGCTCCCAGTTCCCCAAATCCTAAAAGATTAAAGTGAATTGTCTTACAAATATTTTTTTTTCCGTATGCCACATTTTCAAGTGGTGGATTCATGAAGGACCAAAACAATAGTGAGGGTGTTAAACGGCTTATCTTCAGACTGCAGCTGGAAGGACCACCCCATCTAAGGTCAAATCTGTGGCTTTCACCTACATTCCTCCCCTGCTCTGGGGCTGCTCTCCCCTACCATGTACTTCTCAGACGCTACCTCCAAAAAGGGCTGCCGTGTAGGTTGCTAGTGTAGGAGGGGATGGAATTGACAGAGGTGTAATATACAGAATGGAAAGTTACAACCAAAGGTATAGCCTATTTTTAAAAAATTTAAATTTTAGTTAACATGTAGTGTAGTATTGGTTTCTAGAGTAGAATTCAGTGGTGCATCACTTACATACAACACCCAGTGCTCATCACAACATGTGCCCTCTTTAATACCCATCACCCATCTAGCACATCCCCACTCTCCTCCAACAGACATCTCACTGATGTTCCTAGTCACAAAGTTACACCACTCTGTTTCTCTAGACACACATATTTACACAAGAAGTAGCCATACACAGTAGTTAGTAGTGTTTTCCTGCCTCCTTTCATGAATGTGGAAGCCCCTGTGTACCCTTGTTTTTAAGAAGTGAAATGGATTTGGGTCCCATGCTTGGAATACTTTTATTATCCTACTTCTAGACCTAAACTCAGCCTGCTCAAACTTTAGCTTCATTGGATTATTTTCTTCTAGGTTTTTTTTTAAATTTATTTTTTATTGGTGTTCAATTTGCCAACATATAGAATAACACCCAGTGCGTCTAGGTTTTTATAGTTCAGGTCTTACATTAGGACCTTAATCCATTCCAAATTATTATTTTTTAATATAGAAAAGGTAAGGGTCCAACTTAATTCTTTTTGCATGTGGAATCCAGTTTTCACAACACTATTTGTTGAAGAACTGTCCTTTCCCCATTGAATGGTCTTGGCAGCCTTGTCAAAAATCATTCCACCACATAGCCAAGGGTTTATATCTGAGTTTCTTATCCTATTCCCTTGGTCTACATGTTTGTTCATATGTCAGTACCACACTCTTTTAATTACCATAGCTTTGTTGTAAGTTTTGAAATCAGGAAGTCTAAGGAGTCCAACTTTTTCTTTTTCAAGATCATTTTGGCAGTTCAGGGTCTCTGGAGATTCCATATAGATTTTAGGATGAATTAATTTATTTTGGCAAGAAAAAGTATTGGGATGTTGATACATTCATTACATTGAATCTGTAGATCACTACGGGTAGCACTGCCATCTTAACAATATTAAATCTTTCAATCTATGAACACAAGATATCTTTCCATTTATTTGTATCTAATTTCTTTACCAATCTTTTATAGTTTCCAGTGTACAAAGCTAAAAATTCATTCCTAAGTATTTTATTCTTTTAGATGCTATTCTAATTGGCACTGTTTTCTAAATTTCCATTTCACATTGTTCATTGTTAATGTATAGTGCAAACACAACTATTTTTTGCATATTGATTTTGTAACCTACAATGTTGCTGAATTCAGTTACTAGTTCTACCAGTTTATTACAGAATTTAGGGCTTTCTACATATAGGATCATGTCATTTGTGAATAGAGATTATTTTTTTCTTCCTTTCCAATTTAGATCTTAAAATTTCTTTTTCTTGGGGTGCCTGTGTGGTACAGTGGTTAAACGACTTGGTTTTGGCTCAGGTCATGATCTCAGGAGCATGAGATCAAACCCCTTGTGAGGCTCTATGTTCAGCATGGAGTCTACTAGAGATTCTCTCCCTTTCTCTGCTCCTTCCCCACTCACACACTCTCTCTTACTCTCTTTCTCTCAAATAAATAAATCTTTTAAAAAAATAAAATTTCTTTTTCTTTTGGACTTCCTAAGTACTATGTCAAATAGAAGTGATAAAAACAGGCATACTTGTGTTGCTCTTGACCTTGGAGGGAAATTTTTCAGTCTTTTCATCATTGATCATGATAGGAGCTGTGAGTTTTTCCTATCTGGCTTTCTTTATGTTGAAATAATTTCCTTCTATTCCTAGTTTGTTGACTTAAAAAAAAAAATCATGTAAGGGTATTTGATTTCGTTTAAATGCTTCCTGTGCAGAAATTGACATGTTCTTATGGATTTTTACTTTCATTCTCTTAATGTGGTATATTACACTTACTGATTTTCTTATGTTGAACCATCCATACACTTTAGGAGTAAATCCTATTTTGTCATGGTGTATAATCCTGTTGAATTTGGCTTGTCAGCACTTTGTCAAGAATTTAGCATCAATATTCACAAACAGTACTGGTCTATGGTTTTCTTTTTGTATAGTGTCTGTCTAGCTGTGGTATCAGAATCATAAACTGAGGTTGAGAATATTAGCTCTTTAATTCTTTGGAAGACTTTCAGGAAGATTATTGTTAATTCTTCTTTAAATGTTTGGTGAAATTCACCAGTAACACCATCTAGTCCTGGGCTTTAACTTGTCATGAGCTTTTTGATTGCTGTTTCAATTCCCTAATTATAGATATATTGATTTTCTATTTCTTCATAATCCAGTCTTATTAGATTATGTGTTTCTAGAAATTTGTTCATGTCATCTAAGTTATTCAACTTGTTTGCATACAACCATGCATAATATTCCTTTTTGATCTTTTTTATTTCTTTAGAATTGGTTGTTATGTCCCTTCTTTTATTTCTGATCTAAATTACTGGAGTCTTATCTCTTTTTTTTCTTGGTCAATCTAGCTAACAATTGGTCAATTTTACCGATCTTTTTCAATAGCCAACTTTTGGTTTCATTTATATTCTCTATTGTTTTGCTATTTTTTTTCCCTCTAGAAAATAGATGGAAATAGGAAATAGAAAATAGTTTCTCCTTTAACCCATTGGTTATTTAAAAGTGTGTTATTTAATTTCCACATATTTGTGAATTTTCCAGTTTTCCTTCAGGTGTTTATTTCTGTTTTCATTCAATTATTGTGTTTGGAAAAGACACTTTGTATGATTCCAGTCTTTGAAAAAAATTTAGACTGGTTTTGTGGCCTAAAATCCTTAGTCTGGACATTTAGTCCTGTTTGTGGCCTAAAATATTTAGTCTTGGACAATGTTCAGTCTTTTCATCATTGATCATGATATGAGCTGTGAGTTTTTCAATGTTCCAAGACTAAATGTTTGGAAATAATCTCTCTGTCCCTTTCTCTCTTTTTTTCTACTGTGACTCTCATAATGCCTATGTTGATCTCTCTCTCTCTCTCTCTCTCTCTCTCTGGCTCTCTCTCTCCCCTTTGCTGCTTAGAATCAGTAACTTCAAATGACCTGTCTTCAAGTTCACTGATTCTTTATTTTGCCTGGTTGAGTCTCTTTTTTATCTCTAGTGAAATTTTCAATTTAGCTATTGTACTTTTCAATTCCAGAATTTCTATTTGGTTCCTTTTTTTTTTTTTTCATTATATCTCTTTGTTCATATTCTCATTTTGTTCCTATGTCATTTTCCTTATTTCCTTTAATTCTTTGTATTTTCCTTTAGCTTTGGGATACTTAAGACAATTGTTTTAAAGCCTTCCTGATACATTTGTTCCTTCGGAGATGGTTTCTGAGGATATATTTTGTTCCTTTGAATGAGCTGTGTTGCCTTGTTTCTTGGTATGTGTTGTGATCTTTTAAGCGGGCATATGAAAATACAGCCACCTTTCCTAGTTTTTCCACATTGGAAAAGTGGAAAGTTAGTTAACAAGATCCTGTCATTTCTATTGGAATCAGCCCAGGGTGAAGCTATAAGGTCTTTAGAGGTCTTTTCTGGGCATGTGTTCTATCTGGGCCTGTGTGTATCCTTTTTAAAAACTTCCCTGTGATTATGGCTGTGTTTAAATATCTTAATTTATCGGGATCCCTGGGTGGCGCAGCGGTTTGGCGCCTGCCTTTGGCCCAGGTCGCGATCCTGGAGACCCGGGATCGAATCCCACGTCAGGCTCCCGGTGCATGGAGCCTGCTTCTCCCTCTGCCTGTGTCTCTGCCTCTCTCTCTCTCTCTCTCTCTGTGACTATCATAAATAAATAAAAATTTAAAAAAAAATAAATAAATATCTTAATTTATCAAAGAGTCTCACTCCAGCTTCTCTTTGGGGGCATAGATGTTTTATTATATTCCTCTGTTTGTAATCTCTTGCCCCCAGGTATCTGTGAATCTAAAGTCCCCCACACCACAATGCCTGCCACTGCCTTCCATAGTTTTTGCCACCTCAGGTCCAAACTCTGCCACAATTTCCTGTCTGAGCTCTGAGTGAGGTGAGATAGAAACCAGTCTCTCTGAGGTAGCCCATAGGCAGGCCAGAGTGTTGCAGATAATTTCCAAGGTAAGGAACTGGGAGTTGATCTGCTTCCTCCTGTGTCATTGCCTGGAAGAGGGTGGGACAAGAGAAAGAAAAAAATGCCAGGAAATTTCCTGAAGTTTTTATTGTGACTTTTTCTTACTTCTTTGCGATAGATCTCTGAACTGGTTTCCAGAGCTCCTATACAGTTTATATTAGTTAGTCTGTGGTAGTTTATCCTACTTGGAATTCATTAAGATACATGAATATATAGGTTAAAGTTTTTCATCAGATTCGAGAAGTGATTGCCATTATTTCTTCAAATATTCTTTTGGGGATCCCTGGGTGGCGCAGCGGTTTGGCACCTGCCTTTGGCCCAGGGCGCGATCCTGGAGACCCGGGATCGAATCCCACGTCGGGCTCCCGGTGCATGGAGCCTGCTTCTCCCTCTGCCTGTGTCTCTGCGCCTCTCTCTCTCTCTGTGACTATCATAAATAAATAAAAATTTAAAAAAAAATTCTTTTGGCCCCTTGTGTCTCTCCTCTTCTTCCAAAACTCCCATATATGTAGAATGGTATGCTTGATGCTGTTTTATAGATCTCTGATGATGTGTTCATTTTTCTTCATTTTCTTTTGTTTCTGAAGACTGGATAGTCTGATTGGCCTATCAGATTCATTGGGTCTCAATAAATCAAGTTCATTGAGTCTCTCTTTTACATGCTGAAATCTGCTATTGGTCCCATGAAGTGAATTCCAATTCAATTACTGTACTTTTCAACTGAAGAATTTCTAATGATTCCTTTTTTTTAAAGAGTATATTTATTTATTCATGAGAGACAGACAGAGAGAGAGAGAGAGAGAGGCAGAGGGAGAAACAGGCTCCATGCAGGGAGCCCGATGTGGGACTTGATCCCAGGTCTCCAGGATCACACCCTGGGCTGAAGGCGGCGCTAAACAGGTGAGCCACCTGGGCTGCCCTCTAATGATTCTTTTTTATATGTAATTTCAATCCCTTTATTAATATTCTCTACTTCCTGAGATACGGTCTCAAATTTAGTTGTTTAGGCATGGTTTCCTTTAGTTCCTGGAACTTATTTTTAATAGCTGATTTAAAGCCTTTATTAAATCCAAGATGGTACGGGCTTCCTTAGGGTCCAGTTTTATTGACTGATTTCTTTCTTTGGTTATATTTTGTGGTAAACATTCCCCTTTCTTTGTATGTCTCATAATTTTTTTTGGAAAGAACTTAGTATTTTAAATAATACAATGTAGAAACTCTGGAAATCAGATTTCCTCCTTCTCAGGGGTTGTATTTTTGCTATGTGTTGCTGTTTTTGCTTTTGTTTCTTTGTTAGTTACTTTCTTGTACTAATTCTATAATGTCTATTCTTTGTCAGTATGGCCACTGAGATTTCTGCTCAGTTACTGAGCAAATGAGTTACTGGTCAGCAAATGAGTTAACAGAAATTTCCTTAAATTCTTTTCACCAGTAGGTTTCTCATCCTTAATGAGGTGTTCTGTGTATACTTTATGGCACACATTGAACACTCCAACAGTTTGCAACTTTCCCCTTTATTTCTGCTTGTGTAGAGCCTCAAAGTCAGCCAGAGATGAGCATTTAGGGCCATCTCAGGTATTTTCTGACCATACACATGCCCTTCACTTATATGTGGCATTTCAGATCCCCACAAAAATGTTGGAGTTTTTCAAAGCCCTCTATGGACATCCCATTTTTAAAATTTTCCTTTTTAATTATGTTTGGGCCAGCCTCTCATTTGTCCGAACTGATGAACTGATATTACCATATCAAACAGGTTTTATGTTAAATAATTGCCACTGATAGTTTTTATGACACGCCTTGAGAATAGGGCTTTCCTTAATGAATAAGCCCTGAGGTAAAGACAAAGCTTTGGAGCTTTTCTTAGAACTTGCCATTAAAGACAACCTACAGAATGGGAGAAGATATTTGCAAACGACATATCAGATAAAGGGCTAGTTTCCAAGATCTATAAAGAACTTATTAAACTCAACACCAAAGAAACAAACAATCCAATCATGAAATGGGCAAAAGACATGAACAGAAATCTCACAGAGGAAGACATAGACATGACCAACATGCGTATGAGAAAATGCTCTGCATCACTTGCCATCAGGGAAATACAAATCAAAACCACAATGAGATACCACCTCACACCAGCGAGAATGGGGCAAATTAACAAGGCAGGAAACAACAAATGTTGGAGAGGATGCGGAGAAAAGGGAACCCTCTTACACTGTTGGTGGGAATGTGAACTGGTGCAGCCACTCTGGAAAACTGTGTGGAGGTTCCTCAAACAGTTAAAAATATACCTGCCCTACGACCCAGCAATTGCACTGTTGGGGATTTACCCCAAAGATACAAATGCAATGAAACGCCGGGACACCTGCACCCCGATGTTTCTAGCAGCAATGGCCACGATAGCCAAACTGTGGAAGGAGCCTCGGTGTCCAACGAAAGATGAATGGATAAAGAAGATGTGGTCTATGTATACAATGGAATATTCTTCAGCTATTAGAAATGACAAATACCCACCATTTGCTTCAACGTGGATGGAACTGGAGGGTATTATGCTGAGTGAAGTAAGTCAATCAGAGAAGGACAAACATTATATGTTCTCATTCATTTGGGGAATATAAATAATAGTGAAAGGGAATATAAGGGAAGGGAAAAGAAATGTGCGGGAAATATCAGAAAGGGAGACAGAACGTAAAGACTGCTAACTCTGGGAAACGAACTAGGGGTGGTAGAAGGGGAGAAGGGTGGGGGGTGGGAGTGAATGGGTGACGGGCACTGGGGGTTATTCTGTATGTTAGTAAATTGAACACCAATAAAAAATAAATTAAAAAAAAAAGTCAAATCACAAGTGTTCTGTTGGGATAGAGCTTTAGGCGGAGCTCCAAACACATTCTTCTCCTCCTATGGTTGCTAGGCTACAGGTATTCTCAGATAACATAGTTTCTAGCTACTATCAAGCTGGGGAGAGGGAGGTGGGAATAGGGAAAGTTTTTAAATGCCACAAAACTTATTGTTCTTACTGAGATCAAGCCATTTTTCTTGCATAAACATGCTGAATTATGAACTTTTCATTATATTCTAGAGTTCTAAAGAAATTACTTTTGCCAATTTTTGCTACTGTTCTCATTCTTATAGAAGATTCCAGAAGCACCCTCCCTCATCTATTCTTTTACTATTATTATTATTAATTATTATTATTATTATTATTATTTTATTTATGATAGTCACAGAGAGAGAGAGAGAGGCAGAGACACAGGCAGAGGGAGAAGCAGGCTCCATGCACCAGGAGCCTGACGTGGGATTCGATCCCGGGTCTCCAGGATCGCACCCTGGGCCAAAGGCAGGCGCTAAACCGCTGCGCCACCAAGGGATCCCTCCCTCATCTATTCTTAAACTAAATGTGGGCATTTCAGATCATCATCCATGTACTGACTTTGTAATAGCAACACAGTCTGAATTGTGCACATCAGTCATTCTCTATTCTAGATGCACATTGCCTTCAGAGCTTTAAAAAATATATTCTCATGCAAGAGCCCTATCCCCATTCTATGTATTGAGACTATGGCCTAGGCATTCATATTTCTAAAAAAAAAAAATGACTCCAGGGGGCACCTGGGTGACTCAGTTAAGTGTCTGACTCTAGATTTCAGCTCAAGTCATGATTCTCAGAGTTCTGGGATCAGGCTCCATGCTCAGCAGGGAGTCTGCTTGAGATTCTCTCTCTCTCTCTGCCCCCCACTTCTTCCACCACATGTGTATGCTCTCTTTCTCTCTTTTTCTAAAATAAATAAATCTTCAAAAAAAATCACTCCAGATGATTATAATATGAAACCAAATTATTTTTTTTATTTTTATTTTTTAGATTTTATTTATTAATTCATGAGAGACACAGAGAGAGAGAAAGAGAGAGGCAGAGACACAGGCAGAGGGAGAAGCAGTCTCCATACAAAGAGCCCGACATGGGACTCCATCCCGGGTCTCCAAGATCATGCCCTGGGCTGAAGCAAAACCGCTGAGCCACCCGGGCTGCCCTGCCTGAAACCAAATTATTTATTTTGAATTCCACAACATAAAATAGTATCTTAACATTTATGAGGCTCCTAATTTGCCAAATGAATGAATACATGAATGAAAGTGATTTTAATAAAATAAACAAATTTATTATCTAATTATACTCAAGGACATATTTTTTTGACAACTCATTCCCATTTGGCTCTTAAAACAGGACTGACATGTAGTAAAAATGTTGCTACTTGAGTTATATATATTGAATATATTCATAAGGGTGAATGACATGTGGAATAAAATAAATTTCATGTGCTTATTCCTTAAGTTGGTATTTTGTTGTGCCAACTATTGGTAACATATACATTCTCAAAATATTAGAAAAATAACACTAGTAACAGTTATTATCATATGCCAGGCACCTTGTTATATGCTTTATATGTATCCTTTTAACAACCTTCAGGAGGTAAATACTAGCTCCATTTCATAGATGATGAAACTGAAGTGAAGTTATGTAACTTGCTCAAGGCTTTATAACTAATAGTGATGAAACTTAGATGTGCCCCCCATGTGTTCTCATTATACGACTTACACTCTTAAACCAGTAGTTTTCAAACTTTGGTATATATTGGAGTCATCTAGAGATATGTATGGTTGCTGACTCCCACCACCATACACTTAGATTTAATTGGTATGAGGTCCAGCTTGAGCTTAGAGAAAGTTAAAAATTCCCCCTTGGAATTCTAATGTGAAACACAGTTTGAGAACTACTGCCTCAAAAAAATATTTTTTCTACCTCTCCTAAGGAATTTTTTTAACATAAGAATGCTTAGATAAATTACTTACCTCAAAATATCCAGATGGTTCCCTTGGTTTTTCTAAGTTTTACATAGAAATACATTTTTACAAAGTGAAATTTACATCTAAAAGCTTCTCTCTTTTATATGAAAATTGCTCAGTCCATTTTATGCAATAAAAGGAAGCTGGAAATCCCATAAATGCAGGATGTGGGAGTACTGGCTGTATAATAATTCACTTAGAAATGATACAGGGATTTTGGCTGACAAAGCTTAATGTGAACAAATAGGGCAATGTAACTGCTGAAATAGTAGGTGTGATTGGCCACACTAGCAGAAATACTATATCTATTTCATAGAAGATAGGAATTCCTATGCACTCTCCTCTAGTCAGACCACATCTGACCATGTTGTGTTAAACGCTGGGTGTGTTTTAAGAGAAACTTTGATAAAAAAGAGAGAGGAGACCCATGAAAGTCATTTCATGTGAAAATTAAAGGTACACATCACAGAAGATAAGGTAGACAAGATATCTGGCTTCAAATATTAGAAGACCATTCATGAAAATGTAGATTAGTTGCCATTAGTATGTTATTTTTCAGGTTGGTTATGAGTTAAATAGACTCTTATCTATCAAACTGAGATATTAACCACATATTTACAGAAAAAATGTGATGTAATAGACCAAACAAGTAAACCTTTTGAAAACGGTCTCTCCATAAATGAGAGACTCTTGGTTTTTTTAAATAGTATTTCATGTAGTTAAACTTTTTTTTTTTTCCTGTCAAGATTATGGTTTCAAGTGTCATTCTTAGTGTGGTCCTTGCAACTCACTGTTCAGAGGCATCTGACTGGATTTTAACCTGAAGTTGCTTGACAACTGTGTGTTATTGAGTACAAGTGGGAAGAAGTTGTAAATATATCTAATATTGCTTCTCATGGTTCCGGTGAGGAGAGAAGGAGGAAGCAGAGAGCGGGGCAGTTAGGGGGGATAAACTCAACGTCAACAGCATCATCCAATGGCTGCAGGAAGTGAGAGGGTCCAAGCCTGGTAAGAATGTCCAGCTACAGGAGAATGAAATCCGAGGACTGTGCGTAAAGTCCTGAGAGATCCTTCTCGGTCAGCCTATCCTACTAGGCCTTGAAGCGCCACTCACAATAGTGGTGATATCCACGGGCAAGACTATGATTTGCTTCAACTTTCCCACCAGAAAGCAACGGTGCCTTGGGGACAGGGGAAGCAGTCATCGGAGACTACCTGCCCCTCACTGGCTTACAAAATCAAATATCTTGAGAATTCTTTCTTCTCAGAGGAAAACATGAGTGTGCCAGCATCAATAGAATTTATGGATTTTATGATGAATACTGCTTTAACTGTTTACCGATACCAGCCATCGTGGATGAGAAGATACTCTGCTGTCACAGAGGTTTATCACCAGATCTTTGATCTATGGAGCAGATTCGGCAAATTACGTGACCAACTGATGTACCAGATCAGGGTCTTCTTTGTAATCTTTTCTGGTCTGACCCCCTTAAAGATGTCTTAGGCTGAGATGAAAATGACAGAGGAGTGTCCTTCACATTTGGTGTAGAAGTGGTTGCAAAATTTCTCCATAAGCATGATTTGGATCTTCTATGTAGAGCCCATCAGGTGGTTGAAGATGGATATGAATTTCTTGCAAAGACGCAGTTGGTCACTCTGTTTCCTGAACCCAATTATTTTGGAGACTTTGACAATGCAGGTGCCATGATGAGTGTGGTCGAGACTCTAATGAGTTCTTTTCATATTTTAAAGCCTGCAGAGAAAAAGAAGCCAAATGCCACGTGACCTATAACACCTCCAAGGGGTATGATCACAAAGCAAGCAAAGAAATAGATGTCATAAAAAAAAAAAAAAAAAAGAAATAGATGTCATTCTGACACTGCCTAGTTGGGACTTGTAACATAGAGCATATAACTTTCATTTTTAAAACTGTAATGTATATTGGTCAGCTTGCTCAAATAGTGTTTAGGGGGCCCCCTCTTCCATTTTTTGAGTTAATGAATGGTATTTGCTGGTTATAACAGCAAATGAAAGACTCTCCACTCCCAAGAAAAAAAAGTTTTTTTTTTTGTTTTTTTTTTTTTTTTTTTTTTTAAGATTTTATTTATTTATTCATGAGAATACACAGAGAGGAGAGAGAGAGAGGCAGAGACACAGGCAGAGGGAGAAGCAGGCTCCATGCACCGAGAGCCCGACGTGGGATTCGATCCCGGGTCTCCAGGATCGTGCCCTGGGCCAAAGGCAGGCGCCAAACCGCTGCGCCACCCAGGGATCCCAAGTTTTGTTTTTTTAATTCTGTATTCCTTTTGCAAACAACTTTAATGATGGTGTTAAAGTTGTACAACCCAGAACATTTTATCCTAAGGGGTAAGTGTACAATTGATCTTTTTAAAATTCAGTTCAATCCATGAATAATGTAAATGCTCATTTTCTTTAGGATATAGAGAGCCCTAGGGTGCTCAATCTGTACATGTTTTTGTCATGAAGTGCATACTGTTTATACAAACCACTGTGAATATATATATATATATTTAGTTTTGTTTCAAAGGGATTGCTTTTTTTCTCTCATTGTCTTATCATGTACAAAATATTTTTTATAGTTATCAATATTAGGATTAACTCAGCCTTGCCAGCATCACTGGTATGATGTATATTTAATTAAAGTACACTTTCCCTTACCATATATTCAAAATGACAATTAAAGCCATTATTTAAAAAAATATATATCTAATATTAAAAATTAAATGCATATATATGCACACATATATTTATATAATAGCTATTTTATGATAATTTGACTTACATTTGTTCAGCTTTTTGTACTAATTATATGCTTTTTTCAAAGTCATCATTTAAGAATGTCATTTAATTAACTCTCTAAGCCTCTGAATAGGATACACAATGGTTTCTCACAATTTAGACCTCCTTATTAATATAATAATGTATCTAAAACAGAATCAACACAGGACATAGGAAGATATCACAGAAAACTGTGATATTTAAGAAAATTATCATAAATTAGGCTTGGGAAGTAGAGAAAATCAAAACCATTAAATTTGTTCTTTTTTTTTTTTTGTGATTTAATTTGATAGAGCTACCCTCAAAGTACAATGCATTTTCAGCCATGCAAATCTACACTCTGAGGAGTGAATCAATTATTTTACCTGAAATTAATTTACTTTTACTTCAGTTTAGAATGAAAAGAAAAGGTAATAACTGATATCCTCACCTTGATTTTTGAAGAACTGCATTTGAAAGTTGAAGGTAGTTCTAAATCAGTAAATTTTTTTTAGCTGTTGGACTTGTTAACTCCTAGAAACAGAACAAGGATCTTACTGTGTGACAGAGCGACACAAACAGCCTGTTCTCCTTGTGTATATATGTTGTATTTAAAATTTTTAAAGCATTTGATGTAATGAATATACTTTTAGGACAAGATTTGCCTGTTCAGTTTTGGTTTCTCTGACATGCTGTTCTAATGTGAAAGTAGCATTTTTGGAATTTTTTATATGCAATGTGCTATTTTTAAATCTTTTTCAAATACTGTATTATGCATTGTATGGTTTCTGTATGGCATAAAACAGTATTTTTATAGCCCTTCTGGTTAAAAATTTTTGTTCTTAAGTCATGTTATGCTTGCCTTGTATGTGCTTTAAAGTTGCATTATGTATATCTCACCTCATCAGAAAACTGCCAGTTCTTTTCGCTGGAGGCAAGAGAAGGAATTTCATACCCATTAGTATAATTGCTCTATGCCCAAACATCCAATTTTCTGTTTTATTCATTAATCTGTAAATAACACCTTAATATTTTCCTATTAGTTGAATTTTAACCAAAAGTATTTTGTTACTTTACATTTTTCGTCCTATTTTGTGTATTTGACTTAACTTCGGTTAATTTGAACTTGACACTTTTTCCTGCTTGATTACACATTCAAGCTTTAATAGCATTATAAAGGTGTTTCATATTCTCTCTTTCAATTACTGTTTTGTTTGTCTTATGGACTGTCATTGGCAAAGTAGCTTCATCTCTTTGGAATTTTTAATCCTCTAAATTGTGAAGACTCTTCTCACTGTTTATAACTAGGTCTAATCTGGTAGATATAATTGTTGGCATTTTCTGGTCTAAGCACACAGCGTATAGCAGAAATGAGAAATCAGGAAACATAAAGTGGATTTTTAGTTTTGTCACTAACTATTCATGAACCTTGACCCTTCCCATCTTATAAAAGGGGGGGAGGTGTATCATGCCTCCCAAAGGCAGAGCTGTGAGGATCAAAGGAGATAGCTTTGTGGAAATCCTTTGTAAACTGCAAAAAGCTAGACTGTTTTCATTGTTATTACTATTATTATTCTAATTGGGGGTTTTTGCATGACAGATGAAAATGTGAATTGTGCACAACCAATATCACACCAGTGGCGAGTTGGCAAGGCCTAGTTTTTAAGATATGTGAGAAGGTGGAAAATGTGTTAAATTTGCCCAGTTGTTTAGCATTAGTGAAAGACAGTTTTGGCAGAATAATTACTTTTTCCATTCTCAAATATACTGTCTCCCTTTCCATAGAAACTATGTGAGTCAAGATGTCGTATGTTTAGAATCTTTAAACCTAAAAG
>NW_027554633.1:0-39673 GCF_053574225.1 Canis aureus
TCCGTACTTCTGCCAAACTGGCTGCTGAGATGGTGGTCATGCCTTGCTAGAGAATGATGCCATCTGCATCAACTGGCTGATAGAAGGTGGTCCGCCCTTCAACAGTCTGTGCTACTTGCTGCTCCTGGACAGTGATCTGCAGCCGTGTTTGTTTCTGGCTGGCACTGCAAGCTGCCTGTGGCTGCTGAATGATAATCTGCTGAGTGGGGTGCTATTGGCCCTGCACCTGCAACATTTCTCCTCTTTTTCTTCCTCGGAGCTGGATCTATCTCCACAGATCCAACAAAATCTGCTACAGATTCTGTTTCCCAGATACAGGTTTTTGTGTGATGATGTGACCCAGTCCACAAAGGACAGCTGGGGCCATGATAGGGTGGCCAGTTGATGTGATTAACAGGCTAGTGATTAACACTGGCCTGTACCACTAATGGATGCCCTGGACCTGCTGTTGAATTTGACAATCTGCTTTGTCAAAATATATTGCTATTTGCTTCACTCCGCCCCATGGTCCAACCAAGTTAGAATCCCATTCACAAGGAACTTCACTCTAGAGGTCCTAGAAGACTGTGAAGTACACTGCAGAGTACAGGGAAATTTGAGGCAGGCAAGACCATTCTGTACCTGGAAACTCATCTGGACCTTCAGGTGAGGGACAAGGGAATGCATCTCCACTTGGCACTACCATTCTAAAAGGGTCAATACCCCCAACATGCCTGATCCAGTGGTGACATCCCTGCATGGGACTGGCCTCAGCAGGCTCTGAACTGGAATGCCCAGAGGCACTTACAGGCTATGGGCCAGGGCCACCAGCTTCTCTGCATAGCTGGAGAGGCTCAGCTCAAATCTAGAAGTTTCTTCTTCATTCAATACATATCATACATAGGTGTATTCATATGCACACTGGACTATATTACTTTCTGATGGAGATACAAAGATATTTAGGCAAGGATTATTCATAAAACCATCTTATAGCACAGTAGGAAAAGTGAGAAAAGCACAGGAAACTCCAATGAAAAGACAAACTATGAGATAAAAGAGAAGTAGAAAGTTCTGGGAATATTTGCAGACTAACACCCCTGTCTGAAAATCAGAGAATAGAGTACTAAGAGTGGTATTTGAGCGTGATCTTTAATGTAAAAAACATTTTGACCAAAAATGTTGGGAATATATGGGAAACAGGGTAAATGTCTTGCAAAAAGTGGAGGAATACAATTTGACAGTAACATAAATATATAAAGAAGGTGAGCTGAATTATTGCTGTATTCTCTTTCAAGTTTTGCTTCTTTCATTTTACATCTCTGCTGCTCTATTTGTCTAATGTGGGCTTCTCATTGAGACCCTTGAAATTAGCACTTCCCAGGTATTTGGCCTGGCACATTCATCCCTAGCTGACATCCACAGCCATGGCTTCGTGAAAATCAGAAAGGCTGACAATGTCCATGCTAAACCAGTCTCCTAAATTCAGGCCATTTCACCAAATGCCTCCTAGATATCTCCCAATGCGTGCCCCACAATAACCCTAAGAACATTACGTCCATCATTTCCTCACAAATCTATGTTGCCCTGAGTCTTCTAACTTAATCTGCAGCAATAAAATCCTTGAGAAAAACAATAAGGAGGAATCCTTAGGCAACAATAATAATCATATGATGTCACGTCTCTAGACAATTTAGAATATCCCTCAGAAATTTTCCACCCAGAGGAAATGAGAGAGTGATAGCAATCTACTCTGAAGATAGTTATACGGGCAAAGGAATCTCCCTGAAATACACCTCTGTTGAAGTGGAAGAAAAGAGCAGAACAGATTTTGAACTTCAAGGCGACACATGCAAGACTAGATGCATAATTTGCAGGGCTCGGTGAAAGATGAAAAGTGGATTCCTTTATTTAAAAATTATTAGGAATTAACAAGTCAGCAACAGTAGAGTATGAAATTTGAGTGTGGGGTCCTTCTGAGTGCCAGTGCTGGGCGACTGCACAGCCCATACACCCTGAAGCCATGCCTGTGTGCAAGCCCTAATCAATCAGAATTGGTGAGTTATACAGTACTTGAGGTTCACAGTAAAGGATGATAAGGTTATATTAAAAATAGGAAATATTCAACAGAGAAATTTTAAAGAAAAGTAAGAGAGAAAAGTGAGCTCTAAATGAGAAAAAAATGTGACATCCAAATTTTCACTATTCTGTGCATCCTCTATTCAGCTCAATCCTGTAATTAATTACCACAGACATAGTACGAGATACTTTGTAAATATTCACACCAATTAAGGACTTGTGCTTTTACTTTATTAACTCACAACCATTCCGCATTCAAATGTTCCTTACAAGTATGTTTGACATCTATTCATGTATTGTGTGATCAAGAACTCTCATTGTGTCCACAGATATTTGTCTCCACCTGCACGTGCTTCTTTTAGAGAGAATATTCATGTGGCTTCTGTGAAGCCTTGTTTTCCATTCTGACATCTTATCTGCAACTTCCTTCCTGATAACCTCAGAAAAAAGCTTATTATTTCCGTTCATATTCTATTCTGCTCTCATTGAATGCCTTCCATTATGCCTCAGTGGTACAAAGTTTTCTATTATTGATCACGCTACCTTTCAAGGAGTATTGAAAGAATCTTCTGTTGTTTTATTCACTTTCAGGGCAGCACATCTTTGTATTATCAGCTGTGCTTCTTCAGTCAATGCATTTTTACCCTTTCAGTTTTACTTCATTATTTACTCTCTCTGGTGTTTGAAATATATTCCCAGATTTAAGCAAATTAGGCATTGATGCCAAATGTATGCCCAGTAAGACATATATAAAAGAATTCTGTGAATATCCGGGATACATTTGTGCATCATTGTTGACATATATGCCCCCTCTGGTCCGGTTTTGATCCCTCGTCATTGGAACCTGTCAATCATTCTAAATTGTATGTGGGTTTTATAATGTGAGGATATTTCCCAGAGGCTGAAACAACTGAAAGTCCTGGGCAAATGGAAAAACAAACTAATAAATAAATAAAGAAATTCAACAAAAGGCATGACAGAATGTGCCATTCTGTGTATTTTTTACAATTTGGATTTTCAATGCTCTGCCATATGGAAAAGATGAAAAAATCTATTACTAAAATTCTTATGGTAAGATGGTTTCTGAATTCACTTTGTTTTTAGAAAACAAATAACGTAAATTAAATCTCCTGAATGATATCAAGAGGAGAAAGCATGATACCATGCATTTTATACGGTTGTTAGGTTATTATGTTTTTAATAAATGGTGCAGTGCATATTATTCTTGAGTATATAATTTTAATGACATGTATAGCAAATAAATGTTTCTGTAATTCTAACCTTTTTTATATGGTTTGCTCTTCTGGTCATGTGCTACTTTCCAATATTATTATATTCAGTATCTCTTTTTTGTTTCACTCATAGTTATAAATGAAAAAAGGTTTATTAGATAATGTTTCTAAAATTTAAAAAACATTAATTAGAAAATATCCATATATAATTTTCATTTTTCATAAATTCTTGTTAGGCACCTAGTGTCTATTATCATATCATGAATTCTGTACTGGGGATATTTAGTTCTAAATCATGTGCACAGTAAGGGGGCCTGGGTAGCTCAGTCATTGAGTGTCTGCCAGAGTTCTGAGATTGAGTCCCACAGGTTCCCCAAAGAGCCTGCTTCTTCCTCTGCCTGTGTCTCTGTCTCTCTCTCTCTCTCTGTGTCTCTCATGAATAAATAAATAAAATCTTTAAAAAATTTAAAAAATAAATCATGTGCTCAGTAACATAGTTTCCCATATTTTATCAGTTCACCACATGAGTTCCAAATTCGTATTTATTCTGTGGCATCTGAGAAATAAACCTACAGAATTCTGTAGGAACTGTATTAGCATAACCCAAACTATAAAATATAATTTTATAATTTTATAAAACTGAATGTACTTGGATGTATTATGATATTATTGTTTCTGCTTGTTTTTACTTTGTGAATGTGCAATAACCTCTAAAGTCTTAATTATTTAATATTCTGTGAATCACATCTCACTCAAAAATGACCAAGGTCAGGCATATGATATGTCAGTCACATTCCCCACATAATCAAAATTTTACCATGGGAGCTGGTTTCCTATGCTGTAGTTTCCCCTCCAAAACACTGGAGTATGTGTGTGTTTATGCTGGTGTTTGAGAGCATTTGTGTTAGGCACGGTGTAGGCATTTCAGTGCAGAGCACCTTTAATGTATAATTATTCCAGAATACAATCTCAGAAGATAATTCATTGAAAAGTGGAAATATTATCATATTTCTGTTGTATTGCTATGATCTTTCATATGATGATCACATCTTAATTGACAAAATAAAAATAAACAGATAAGAAAAGTTAAGAGCAGAATGGTGATCTTTTTTTTTATAATTTTTATTTATTTATGATAGTCACAGAGAGAGAGAGAGAGGCAGAGACACAGGCAGAGGGAGAAGCAGGCTCCATGCACCGGGAGCCCGACGTGGGATTCGATCCCGGGTCTCCAGGATCGCGCCCTGGGCCAAAGGCAGGCGCTAAACCGCTGCGCCACCCAGGGATCCCCAAAATGGTGATCTTACCCAGAGATGAAGGTACATACTTAGAAAGGGGAAGATAAACAGTAAGAGAACGTTCCAACTATAAGGTGTACAATGACATTACAAATATGATCAACATGAAATACATTCATTATGTCAGTAGGACATTGTGGCTTGGAGAAATATATTTTACAGGTGTAATAATCAAATTGTACTAACAGAGGCTACATTAATTAAAGTCAAGTTTAATGAATCATGGAGTATCTTCTAAGCTGAAGCAGGATATATTATAAATCAATTTACCATTTGCTTATATCTTGAGATCCAAAGTACTGCATGCTTGAGATGGCTACTGAACTCAAGAGAACAAGTCTCCAGGTATATGCATCAAATGGAACTGGACTGCAGGTCAGGCCTATTACAGCAAAGATTTTCAATTCTGGAATAAACATTAATACCAGACTCAGTACTGCCCACAAATTTGAAGAGGTAAAAGGCATTTTTAGAATAAAAAATCAAAGTCTGTACCGTCCCTTTCACTTTTAATATCCACTAATTCTGTGAGTTTCGAACTTATGATAATTGGTATTCGTTGTTGTGAGTTATTTAGCAGCAACATGGAATTGCCTAGGCTTGCACAAATAATTTTGGTATATTTATAGAATTTTATGCATTGCAAATAGAGAATACATTTGGTGTATTAAAAACAAACCATGCACTAGAGAAAAGAAAATCTCACATTCAAAAGAAACTTCATAAAACCATGTTTCCTAACCATACTGCAATAAAATTAGAAATCAATTAGAATATTAGAAATCAAATAGATTAATCAAATAAAATCATCATATCTGGTAACTAACAAACTACAAAGTGAATGCTAGGTTAAAGAGAAAATAAGAAATTTGAAAAATTATTAGTACATAATTCCTATGGAATCTCTAAGTGCCAAAATACCTGAGCCAACACTGAACTAGCCTTTGTAAAAAAAACTTGTAGCAACAAAACAAAACAAAACAAAACAAAAACAAAAACAAAACTTGTAGCTAAAAATGCAATTCAAAAGTAAAATGTTTCTACCATATAGCCATTAGAAGATAAAAGTTTTAAGGATAATTACAAGTATCCATAACAATGTGAAATGATAAATATTCATATACTGCTGGTGGTAAATTATATTGGTACAATCACTTTGGAAAAGTTTAAAACTTGATGATATCTTTTAAAGTGGAAACTTAAGGGACGCCTGGGCGCTCAGCGGTTAAGCATCTGCCTTTGGCTCAGGGTGTGATCCTGGAATCCGGGATCGAGTCCCACATTGGGCTCCTTGTGGGAAGCCTGCTTTTCCCTCTGCCTGTGTCTCTGCCTCTCTCATGAATAAATAAATAAAATCTTAAAAGAAAATAAAGTTGAACACTTCCATATGTTTTAACCTGATATTTATACTCCTAAGTACATGCTTAATAGAAACATTTACAACATATATTAACCCTAAGACAAGTACCAGAATATTCATGATAGCACTATTTTAATGACCCTAAACTTGAAACTACTCAGATGCCCAGTAATATTATAATGGAAATTAAATTACAGCATATCCATATAATGTAATACTTTCCAACCATGCAAATGAATAATTTGGACTACACGCAATATGAGTAGATCTCATAAGCACTATGATGAGTGAAAGAAGCAAGACATAAAAGAATGTATGATTTTGAAGAAATACTGTAGAATCCCATACAGAATACTGCTTTAGAAGAGGGTAGAAACAAAACAAAACAAAACAAAAAAAGAAAAGAAAAGGGTAGAATCAAAGGGACTATGAGAGGGCTTATAAGAGGTTATGATTTTTGATCAAGGCTACTAGTTTCACAATGAAATCAGTTTGTCAAAAGTATGTGTACTATACTCTTGTACACACTCTTTAGTAGTTTATATTATACTCCAATAAACATTTTAAAAGATGAATAAATGTTAAAAATATAGGTGCTCCATTCAGAATTTCACAAAGAATAAGGAAACAAATGTAAAATATGAAAGTGAAAAAACTTGGTTTGAAAAACAGCCATGAACAATGAATGAGAACAAGCCTTGTTCAGGCTTGAGGATGGGTGAGAACAATGATTTAGATTCAATTAAGGTATCACCTTCATTTCTTACAGAATCATCCATAAGTAGTTCAAATTCAAATCCAATTTATGGTCACAGATACATGTGATTACATCTCCTCCCTTCAAATGGAAGAACAAAACAGAAAGAACTCCCAGATGAAAGGAATCCATATAGACAGTGGTTTTTTTCTGTTATAAGTGGTAGTAGAGGACAATGATTGGGAGGGAATATGAACACAAAAGCAATAGTTTTATTTCTCCACATTGTTTCTTATTGTATCATTGATTCTTCTTTTGTTTCTATTATGGTAGGTATGGCTAAGTGCTACCTGTCAATCAGCTCACTGATGCGTCCTTAACTAGTATTTAAAAATCCTTGATGTGTGGAGACACTTTCTCATTAACCTAGTGAAGTATGTTTTCAATTCCACATTACATAAACATAAGGCCAATTTAATTGATAGGTGACAGTAATTTCAGCAAAACTCACTGTATCACAAACTCTAACACAAAAGTTAAAAATAATTTAAACTATGTGATTCAGCTCTTGAATGTGTTATGTTTGGACACATTTCACCACCTAAATGTGGTTTATAAATTCCAATTATACTTCTTTCTCCTTTTGGAGAGTTCAACAGCCTCTTTTTGTTAATCACATTCAGTAGCTCACTGACTAGAACATTTCTCAGGGATCCTTAGCCATATGTAAAGGTATCACCATATTGTAATACTAGAGCAGGTGATCTCTCAGCAACATCTCAGATCCTGGATCTGTATGACCAGTAAACTCCTTTTAGCTAGACAAGGCCACTTGAGGACATAACTTTTGAAATTTTCAAAAGAATTACTCTCTCCTTGAAGCAAGTTTGACATGAGTATAAAATTTGTATAATTGTTTCTTCCTCTCTGCCACTCGGCTATATTTCCTGAACCCTTTGTAATTACCTCATCTCCAAGATCTATACTGTCTTGGCATATTCAAGATGAAAACCCAATCTCAACCTCATGATGCTAGAGCATTTAGGACTCTTATCCCTAACTTTTTATTCAGTCTTTAGCAAAACAAACAAACAAACGAACAAACAAAAACAAACCTGAATTAATCTTTCTTTAATATGCATTTCAAAAATTTAGTAGCATCACCCATTACTCCCTCTAATATTCAGCTTGATATTATTACCATGGCCACTAGCATGCATACATACATACAAACACAAAGACCACACACACTTTCTGCTCTTACATCTTATTGTCAAGGTTTGAATATGAAAAGCTGTGCCTGAACCATCCTAGAGAAATTTTGAAATTTTGTGGAATATGTGTATTTTGCTGCATATAAACTATTCCCCTCAGCTGTACCAGTGAGACAAACTGTGTATTTCATGGTAGTGGTCTCTGGGAACAACAACCAAAAAAATCACGTATCTTTATTCATGTTTCTTATTTCTTATTGAATATTTTACTCCAGTGGGTACCATTGTTGAATTGGAGAGCCTTCCATTTTTGTTTGTTAAACTATAAGTGCTCTTAAGGTTGCTGTTGATCAGAAATTAGAGATGCCTTTGGGAAATGGGAAAGCTGTCTTTTTACCTGACAGACTATTCTACACACGTACCACAGGAAATTGATCATATGGACACTCTCCATTCCCCAGGGATGTCCTCTCTATAGGCTTCTAACTAGTCCACTCAATCCCCTTTTATTCAGTCTTATCATAACAGTGAGGACCTAAAACATAGGTATTCCCATGTGGAGATTGTAGACGCAGTTAAATTCTGCTAGTGGGATAAAGAAAATAAATTTAACAAATCAGTTATTTTATCCACTCCCTTGTTGACAGGGCAACAACTATATGGTCAAAGTTGGTATGGGTGTCTAAAGAGAGTGCCACCGTTTCATTTAATCTACTCTAGTTCCACTGTGAGGCCCCATAACCCATGTGCAAAGAAGCTGCTTAATAATAATAATAATAATAATAATAATAATAATAATATAAGTAAGGAGGATCTTGCTTTTTTGTGTCTTCGAAGATCCTCTTAACCTAGAATGAAGTGTTTTTACTTAACAACTGAGAAATACTGTTTGAATCACGGGACTTGTGTTAGACCTTCCCTGTTATTTTGTACCTTGACTCTGCCTACTGGATAAAATAGCATTATCTCCTAAAATCTTGTGTGTAGTTTTATATATAAGATAAGATAGATAAGATATTTTTCCATCTGATCTACTATCACAGTTTCCCTATTTAGGAAGCATAACAAAAGCTGTTCATCCCACTTACAATGAGTCCACTCACTTTTCTATTGTCCTTAATAATTCTCCATGTCAAGAGGCATTAGCCTCACTCTCATATTAACACTAACTCCAGGACACTTGCAAGTCCTATAGAATGTACAATGGCTTAAATAGTTGGGGACAGCCTTCATTTTCAGCTGTTGCCAGCCAGGTAACTGGTATAGTATCTGGGCCCAAGGAATAGATTAAAGTGTGCCATTCTGAAAAGTGACCTAGATATCCTAGATATACTCCCTCTTTTTCCTTTTCTGCAACTACCATATGGTATTATTGCGTTTGGCAGGTTGTAACCTCCCTTCTCAAATCTAGTGCTCTGCTTGTGCTTAATTAAGTATATAATAAGATTATGAAGCACATGATCAATGGCAGACACAGAAGACCCAGGTAGAGGCAACCAAACCACAGGGCTTCCATGCAGGTGTCCCCAGTTATAGTACAGATGAAGAGTCTCCTAACCCATACCAGTTGTAAGCCATCTGTTGGGCAGCATCTGAGACTGGATGCTACAGGGTGGATGCAAGAGTAAGGAATGTTCTCACTTGGGGAAATTTACCAATAGAGTTTAGCTCATGTCCAGGGTCCTAATACTCCCCGCTAATCCTAAACTCCCACTCTGAGTTACAAGTTAAAAGTTACCCTCCCAAACTTTCTTTGAATTATAAGTTGTACTGAGAGATCCTAGAGGCCTGACTTTCTTTGCCAGAGTTCCTTTCCTAGAAGCCTCTTAGATACTCCTTTTTGTTGCTTTTTGCCTTAAAACAAAACAAGAGGGGACGCCTGGGTGGCTCAGTGGTTTAGTGCCTGCTTTAGGCCCAGGGCGTAATCCTGAAGTCCCAGGATTGAGTCCCACATACGGCTCCCTGCGTGGAGCCTACTTCTCCCTCAGCCTGTGTCTCTCCCTCTCTCTCTCTCTCTGTGTCTCTCATGACTCAATAAATAAAACCTTTAAAAAAAAAAAAAGCAAAAAACAAGAGGAGGATGTAGTTCATTTTTATTTTAATCTTTCCCCTTTCTCAATTAAACCACTAGGCTATTCTAGCAATCCTGCCAGAGCCCCAAAGTCCAGAGATTATATTTACAAAATATTTGTCAGTTTGGTGTGTAAATGTGTATATGCATGTTAGCTGGTAAGTAGATGGCAGGGAAAAAGTGTTGTCTGTTACTGGAAAAATCGATAAGTAGAATGTGGAGAAGGTATATTGTATGATGCACATAAAAGTAAGAGTCATCAAAGTAAGCAGTAGGAGAATCAAAGTAAGCAGTCTAGGAGAATGTTAATACCCTTCACCCTAATACCTTAACCTTTCCTCAAAGAGGATGACAAAGAGAACCTTTAATTTTAATTTTATCGGGCAGCATTTGAATAGAGAGGTGTTTCTTTGCACTTGACAGCCCTTCTTAGACTAGAACTATCATGTCTCCTACTGTGTGTATAATAGGTTGTTCTTTTTGTTAAAATAGCTTGTATTGTTGGTCTGTGTCTCCACATCTGATAGGCAACCCACTCTGATCACATGACAAAGGCTAACATAACCTTATACTTTGCTACTTATCTAAGGTTTGAATGGTTCACCAAACTTCACAGAACTAGAAAGTTGTATATTCTAGGTACATGTCTCCAGATGGTGGAGTCTCTTTCAGCCCGGCTCACTGAGCTGCCTATAAAGGGTAGTCTCTCCAATGACTGCTTAGATTTGTAGAATTTACCTAAACTTTAAATCACTGAGGTCAGAGAATTGTTTGTTGTCACAGCATAACATAGTCTGTCCTGACCGAAACAGAATTTTTTTTCATTTCATTATGTTTTATTATCCTGTCTTTTCCCCTGCAGGGATGAGTAGTATTTCCATTAAAACTAAAAGAGCCTGTATATTCATTTGAAGCTATCAAAGGAAAAAGCTAGCTAAAGGGATTGACAATTCTTATAAAACACCCACAGGTGAAAGAGTAGGTAGAGAAAGAAGGCAAAGGCTCTGGGATTTAGAATTATGTTTCCCACTCCCAATCCATTCCTTTTTTGGGGGAGAAATCCTTCCCAGTCTATTTCAGAAAAGGGTCCTACCTTTCCTGGTTGGTAGTAAGAGGCAAGAATTATAATTCATGTAGCAATCTTCCTTAATTGTTAGTAGTCTATACCATTTATGAAAGCCATAGCAGAGTGAGTTTTATTTTCCTTAGTAAAAGAATAGTTTCATTTAGTGATATAGTTAATCATGGTTGTGAACCAAATTATATTATTAAAATGTGGTTTAATTAGGCTGATTGTGACCATGCCTAAAAGTAAGGTGAGGCAGCTACTAAAACCAGGACTCACTCAAGCATGAAGTTTCACTGCAATCCTGTTTTGTTCAAACAGAAATCTTCCAGTATTTGAACTTACTCACTATTTGCTCCAGAGACTCCATTCTATTTCCCCTTTCTTTGTTATTGCCTAAGAATATCAAACTGCACCCTCTATTCTTTATTATTTCTGAATTTTCACATCCTGCTGAACAAATCATTCTGAATACTGAATGAGCTATAACAAATTTTTGCATACAAACTTTGTCAAAATTTTTTTAAATAAATGAAATTATATATGCTTATGTAGTATAAAATGTTAAGCCAGTCAATCAATACAAAAATACAATTGAACTTATATTAGTGGGACAGCAAAACAGATGCAATTTTATTATTAATTTGTGCTAATGTTGATCATTCAGTACTTATAAAATAGTGACCTACACACTGTATTGGTAAATAACCAACTTTGAGGGCAACAAGTATGAGAACCAGTTGGTTTGATGTGAAATTTTTATGGGTTTACAGCTCATGCTTCACTCATTAACATTTATTTGGAACTTGATATTTTTCATATCATATCTGTTCATCACTTTATTCTCAATATGCCACTTATGAGGCATTCTGTCTTCTATACATTTGTTGACACCAGAAATGGAAAGGTTGCAAATAACACAGCTGAGCAGAATAAGTGAGAATAGGATAGGTCAGACTCACTCTGGCAAGAAATTGGATGTTACAATGGATCCAAATGTATTTTGGGAATTTGTTATAAACCACTAGATCAAAAACACCATGAAGTTGAGGAACCGGTCTGTGAAATAAAAAGAGCCTGTGATAAAGGCGAAGAGAACTGATGAAGGATTTTAATTACCTAGCACATAAAGGAAAAATACAAAAAATATGCTGTTCAGAACTACATAATACTATCTCGTTGTCAAGTATATTACTTCTACTACCTTTTTTCATTCAAATTAAGACAAAACTTCTGTATAATCTCTATCTATACATACATTTTCAAATTACCTGTTTAGTTTTGCATTAGTAAAAGTTGTAATTTATTTTTAGTTGGCAGAGATATTCTGAAATTTTGATTAATTTGGCTGCTCAATGATGATGAAAAGTAGAAAGATGATTAATAATGATTATACATCCATAAAATCAATTTGTCACATTCACAAAGTTTTTCACTGAATATAATCCAAATTAAAGTTGATTTTGCAGCTTTTCTCCTAGTTAAAAAAATAATCCTTTGATTATGATTGAAAGGCAGATCTAAAACAGACCAGAAATCTGTTAATTGGTTATTAGGAAAATCAAATTGAAAATAAATTATATTAATATGTATAGTTCAAAAAAAGAACCATGAGGGCTCAGCACATTTAGAGTAGAAAAAGCACTATAAATGTCTACCTAGAATTATTTTGGGATGTCTATATTGTTGAGTGTTGGAAAGAAAAGCAAGGGAATGAAATGTCAAAAGTCCAAAACCGAATTTAAATAAAAGAACTCCACCTAAATGGCCAAATGAATTTGAACAGAACATTATCACAACTATGCCCTTTACCTCAATTTATTGCTACCATTTTGTCTTCAGAGGAAAAAAAATGAAAAAGAGGAGTTAAAGAGTGTTTGCAACCAGTTGGAATTTCATCAGTCTAGATTCTAAGTGCTAATTGGTTTAACTCCCTAGGTAGGCACCTCTTATTACATACCAGAACTTCTTATTATGAAGCTAGATTTTTTTCTTCAGGTCAGTGAAGTCTGGGCTTCTACAGGAAAATAAAAAGAGGCATTATTTTCACTAATCACTGTTATTCTTCAATAGTAATTTAATGCATATCTAATAAATGTTATTTGTTTGTAAGGGAATAAAGGCTAAAGGCATCTTGGTGTGTTAGGTTATAAAAGTTTGTAGGTGGCTTCAAGCTGAATGATTTTTCTCATTTTCTATGAGCATGACAACCCAAGTTCTAGAATATAGAGTTATTTTACTTTACCATAAAATATACAAAAGGCTACAGTGTGCTTTTGTATTCATTACTGGGCACTTGAACTTCAATGTTACAAGATAGGAAATCTTGAAAACTTACTCCAGGAATGTTACTTCCTCTGTTAAAAGTTAGAGTAGTGCATTGATTACAACTCAAGTTTCTGAAAGTTGCCAGCCTGAGATCATGGCACAGCGTTGCCATTTGTTAGCTATGACCTCTTGGGCAACTTTCTCATTCTCTTGGTGTTTTAGTTTCCTCTCCTGGAAAATGAAGAAAATAGTAAGTGAGATAATAATATAAAGTGCTTAGAACAATGCCTAGCATGAGGCAATTCCTGTAGGAAAGTGAGATTTCATGGTCTTTATGCTATTATTATACTCTGAATGTCAGAGATAAATGATTCCATCTAAGAATGCATCTTGTTTCAATGACAAATTTGGAATGATCCTAGGGCTGGATGTCAAGTACTATAATTGATTCCTTCTTGGGTCACAGACTTTGGTGTTCCTAAATCTATAAATTAATTTCCAGGGACTTCTAGGAAATCTGTACATCTCAGCCGTTATTTTAGCATTTCACAGCATTTTGGGCAGTCATTTCTAAATCTAGCTGGCAGAATCAGAAAGTTTTCTCCTTGATACAAAATTGAGCCAGATTTTTTTTTTTTTAAATAGAACTACTCTCAACTTCTATGCTGGAATCTCAGTAATACAATTTTTCTCTGTGTTTAATATGAAGACTTTTTTTTCCCTTTGGAAAATTTACTTTGCTAAAAACAATGGTAATACTTAGTTCACTTAAACAAACATCATGAAATAGTGGGGAATTTTTCCAAGCAGTTTCCTCTATTACAGGCTGGATAAGCATATTAAAGGTACACTGATCTTACAGGGTTTTATGATTAGAAATCACATATAAGTTAAAGCAGAGACCAATAGTCATAGAATTTGGCATTATTATATTTTATTCCTGGACATTCCTTATACCACATGGGTTAAAAAATTCACACCAAGCTATTCTCAGAGTTTGTGGATTTTACAGTACTCTTTGAAATCCTTTAATTATAGTAACTTCCAAAGTTGCCTCCTATAACCCTCACCTTCCTGAGAACCAAGCTCTCTGATCTCATCCAAATCTATTTGGGAAAATGGGATTTGGAGGCAAACTTAAGAAATAAATTGTTGCTGACAACATTATCTTTTTGTTTTGAAGTGTTTCTGATCCAAACCCATCCTGTGAGCTCTTTGGCACTATAAATTCTTCTTTTCCACAAGACTTGAAAAATCTGAGTTGACTAGACACCTTGGGATCTACGACAAACTCCAAAATTACTAAATATGTATTTCAGATTTGTTTTGGGATAGTTATGAGAGACACTTAAATGAGCTATAAGTTTCAAGTCCCAATTTGCTTATAGAAGAAAAATATACATGTAAAGCAAACCTAATTTAAGTGATTACAATGATTTTTGTTTTAATATTTTGACCTTATTTTAATTAACTTTATGGTAAAAGCCCATATTTTCCTCAAGTCCTGATACTATGCTAGATATGGCCTTCTTATATTCTTTCCCTTCTACATATGGAAAAAAAAAAAGATCTATTTCTTAATTAGCCATAAGTGCTTCAATTTTTCTGTTGAATATTATACATGGGAATTGCAAAAATACCAACAATTAACAGAAAAGCATTTATGACTGTCAGTTACTGGTTTAATTAGTTATGTCACTGTGGACAACTAAGAGAATCATAAATATGCTTCTGTTTCTTCGGTATAGACATCATACTCAGAGAAGGCAACAAAGAGTTTGGATCGGTCTTTTTTTTTTTTTTTTTTTTTTTTTAGAGGTATTTATTTTAGAAGAGGGGGACACAAAAGGAGAGAGAATCTCAGACTTCACACCTAATGTGGATTGCAACCAGGGGCTTGATACCATAACCCCAAGATCACCACCCCAGCCAAAACCAAGAGCCAGGGGCCCAACTGACTGGACCACTCAGGCACCCTGATTTGTCTTTTTTAAGCTTTAAAAGTCATGGAATTCTGAGGCTATTAAAGTGCCTCCTTCTCAAGTAAAAGAGAGAGAGATAGAGAGAGAGAGAGGAGAGAAACAT
This sequence comes from Canis aureus, assembly GCF_053574225.1. NCBI lineage: Eukaryota > Metazoa > Chordata > Mammalia > Carnivora > Canidae > Canis > Canis aureus. Next base: position 15,347 of record NW_027554633.1, read on the forward strand.
TTATAATAATAGAAAATAATTGCATATAATTAAGTATACAAAATTGCATCGAAGAATAGAGGTAATTATCTAGCTTCTTCAGTGTAAATCCCAAAAGTAATTTTTATCTGGCTTGTAAAAATATTTGAGGCAACATTTTATTTCTGAAAAATAGTGCCTTTACTTTTGCATTTCTCTTAAATATAATTAAATTACTTATAAGCATATAACCATATCATCTGCAAATTACCACATTTTATATACTATTAACAGTCATATTAAATCACTCAAAATTTTTAAGGAAAATTTTTAGAAATGAAACAATATTTTGGATATAAAAACTAATTCTTTGGAATTTGAAAATTTCTCCCGTTAAAACAATTATAATCTCTTCTAGACATTTTTTTCAAAATGCTTAATTTGTATATCAAATGTTTATTATAATAACAAACAGAGAGAAACAAATAAAATCTATTTGCAAAGAATCTACATTTTTTTTGGCCTAATAATACTGTTTTCTTGTGAAAGAAAATAAGTATTCAAGTGTACCAATTATTTTCTTAACAGGATAAATAATCTGCGTTAAGAGTATTTCTCCACAAATAGCAGAAGACAAAGCCATAGTGGAGTGGAATATTCATACATTTTCTAAGTGCTAATAATCCAATTTGCTTGCTCACTTTTGAGAAAATTGCAGTTCTTGCCATAAGCACATTAGTTTCCTTCTATCTGAATCATGATTTTGACTAAGTTTTACAAGAGCACAGAAGAAGAAAAAATAACTTAGACCTGATAAAACACTGGGATAGGAAAAACTACCTAACTCCAAAAGGCAACTTTTTCCCATGATTTTGTAATCTTGAAATGCAATTTGAAGTAATATGTGCATATTTCCCTAGGAATTATTTTATATTCATAGCTATCTTATGCCTGAAGTTATTTCCTCTTTTTAATGTGAACAAAGAATTTGATCCTTGGCAAACATCTCATGAGGATATGAACTCAAATATTTCAGTTAAATATGATTTTTTAATTTAACACATTAGGATAACTGAGAAAAATATTAAAAAATCAGAAAATGAATTTTCAGATAATGAAGTTCTTTATTATCATTATCTCCACTGTTTTGCCATAGTAGAATTTAACTTCTTAAGACCATTACAGAAAATGCATTATTTGTATTTGTCAAGTAATTAGAAACCTTAGGTACTCTAGTACTAATATTTTTTTCTTCTTAAGAAGTTTAAATACCTGTTAATACCTGTTACTTCGTTATAAAAAAAGTTTGGTTTATTGAAGTCAACTAAATTTTTTGTGAAACATCACAAGACAACACAACAAAGACTAATTTTAAATGAAGGTCTCTGATTCCAGTCCTTCAGTATTCAATAATAAAAGATACTGGAAGTATCTACACATGTGCTGTCAATAAGAAGCTATTATTTTATTATTAAAATTTTTATCATACAATATTTCATCTATAGAATAAAAGTAAGTAACATATTTACTGTTTACCACAGGGAAATACTCAACATATACACCACTAATGAAAATGAAGCTGGCATATGCTCTTGCCCTTTGACCACCCAAAAGAAACCACAATCCTGTATCTTATGTAGACCATTGTCTTACTTCATGCACACACATATAAGCATGCACATGTACACTCACACAAATGAGTCACAACTATAGGAATTCCTCTTTTTTTTTTAACTATAGGAATTCCTAAAAGGAAAAAATGCTGCTTAGCTTTCGTTGACTTTATAAAATGGCTATGATGCTATAAGAATTTTTAGAGATTTACTTTTTTAACTGAGTATTGTATTGTTAGGATTAATCCATTTCTTTTGCATGTCATATAATCTTTAATTCTATAAGTATAGCAATCACGGAAGTAACACATCTGTTCACTAGACTCTGTACCAGACTTTTTTTCCTTCAACATTTTCTCATTTTTATTAAATTAATTTACATACGATGACATTTATCATTTATCATTTTTAGTGTTAAGTGCTGCAAGTTCTGAAAAACACTCACAGTCATATGGCCACCAACAAAATCAAGATACAAAACAGTTGAATTACTCCAAAAATTCTCCTGTGCCATATTGTAGTAAACCTCTTCAACTACCAACCTCTGGCAACACTGATATTTCCTGTTCCTTTAGTTTTTCATTCTCCACAATGTCCTATCAATGGAGTCATATTGGATATAGACTTTGGAGTCTGGATATTTTCAAATAGCATGATACACTTGTGTTTTCATCCATGATTTTGTATGTTTAATAAGGTTTTCTCTTTATTTAGACATTCCACAGTGTGTTTGCTTATTGACTCACCACATGAATGGCATTTGGGTGGTTATCAGTTTAAAATCATTATAAATAAATCTACTATGAACCTTTACTTGCTAGGTTTTATGTGAACATGTTTGCATTTCATTGAGTAAATATCTAAAAGTGAGATTCCTGGAACATAACGTAAGTGTATGTTTAAGTTTATAAGAAACTGTCAAACTGTTTCCCAAATTTACTGTACAATTTTACTTTGCCACCACTATATATAATAGGCCCAGCTGTTTCGCCACCTAGCCAACCTAGTCACTTTGTGGGGGATGTTTTTCTTATTATTGTTGCTGTTGTTTTCTTTTGTTTTTCCCATTTCCCTCTTCACTAATAAACAAAAATGAGAAATTTTTGCATGGTTTCTAATTCATACCTGATACATATCAGGTACTCAAAAACATTCTGAACAACATTATTCTAAATGCTTTGGAAAATTTTCCCAACTTTCTCCATCATAAAAAAGAAGTTCAATTCTCTTCTCTCCATAATAACTCAACTTTCTTTCATGGTTTTGTTTTAAAAGAATACCAAAAGTAAGCCAACAGTTAACTGCAGTTGACTGTTGTAATACCAAATTTCTCCCTGGGAATTATCCTAACAATGCTTTGCTAAAACATATTACATAGTCCAGAATTCAATACCTATGGAAGAAATGATTCATTCATAAATTAGAGAAAAATACTCCAAATAATCAAGAACTGAAAATGAATCAGAAAATAAACCTGTAACTTAGTACTTCTAAGTACTAAGTACTTCTTTCGTTTTCCATAGGTACTTCTTATGTTTTTAATTTTATTAGCTTTTTGTAATGAATCTTTCAACAAGACTCTTTTGGAATCTTCAAGGCTTTTGGAAGCTTCCACATATGAATTAAAACAGCCATCCTATTATGTTTATTTAATTTGGGAACTCTTATTTTTAAGTGTACCTCTTAAGTAAACATCTTGTCTAATTGGAACATTTCCCATAATGGCCACTCTAATTCTCGGTTATTTTCAATACATCTTTTTCACTTTGCTAGATATCTACCAACTTCCAGGATTATAGTTATTAGAAATAAAACAAGCAGGTGTGCTGGAAGGTAGCAGACTTGACTGTTTAGAATTTAAGGATTTCATCAGCTGAAAGTTTGGGTTTCTCAAAGCCCAACTAATACCCTAAAGGGACGGGCTGTGTGCTGTGAGGTTGGGCATCATCCATGTTTTACAGAGTTTCTTGTTGCATAGAAGTTTTCTTGAGGTTGGTAGGTGACCTAGTGTCCATCTAAACTATTTCATAACCAACTTATCCTTACCACGAGAGTCTTCTTGAGATGGCGAGTGCTCTCACAGCTTTTTAACGCTCAACCCATGCCCACCAATTTTTGCAGATTTTGGCCTCTGAGGTGTCACTAGCAATAGCCTTTGTTTACACAAAACAAGAAAGACAGGGATGCCTGAGTGGCTCAGTAGTTGAGCATTTGCCTTTGGCTCAAGTGGTGGACCAGGAGTCCTGGGATCCAGTTCTGTATCAGGCTCCTCGCAAGGAGCCTACTTCTCCCTCTGCCTATGTCTCTGCCTCCCTCTGTGTCTTTCACGAGTAAATAAATAAAATCTTTAAAACATACACACACACACACACACACACACACACACGAAAGACAAACATTTACCTTAATATATTAGCAGTACTGTTTCCTGACTGTAAGAAGGCCCTGCACACACCACCACTAACCCCCATGGAACCACACTGAGATTTTTCACCTGGGTAATTTTGGCATGAAGAGCTAGGGGGCTTGGCTCAGGAAGACCCTTCTGCCACTCAGGCTGACCCACTCTGTAAAGGAAAGCCATATAGATAGATCCAGAGCTCAAACGCAAAACCGAGCAGAGCTCAGACTTAGAGGAGCTTACTTACCCATAGCTTTTGTAAACATCGAGAAAGTGTGTTCAAAGGATTCACAGGTACGAGGTTTGTGTTTCTCACTGTCCCCCACATGCTGTTGATGTTTGCTTCAGATCCCGTTGCTGCCTCCAAATCTGTTACATAACAAAATTCAACTAAGTAAATTTGAAGCTCTAATTGGCTTTATTAAATGATTCATGAATGGGGTAGCACCCCATCTAGCAAGTAGAGAGGTGCTCCCCTTAGTATACTTCTTCAAAACCCACAGATTATGCCTGTTGAACTATGCTGACATTGGGACCTTCTGTAAATTGAAATTTGTTTGTTTGAATCATGTAGCTATGGGAATTTTAGTATCTAGCATTAATCACCATTTTGTAACCATAGCTACTTCTGATAATTTCAAGTTATTCATGCTCTGGAACATAAAATAATGCCCTATAGACTAATTGCATTAGAATAATAGTTAAATGCTACAAGTTCTTCTAGTGCAAGTTTGACCTACATTTAGCCCAGCAAAGCTAATCAGGTAGAGAAACTTAATCAGTGAACCTAATCAGCAAAAAACTAGGACTATGCTTAAAGACACTAGCCGCTTTTTACCAGGAAAATGAAGTAGTATTTTTTTAAGTGGCTACAGTTTAAAAAAATCTTATCAATTTCCAATTTAGTATCAGTCCTATCCACTAGAGAGTTCAATATTCACTGGATTGAATCCAGCTAAAAAGCGCATACATAGAGCTACTTTGTCTTTGCATTAAGACATGCCAGGTACACACTGTCAACCTGATAGGTTTACAGAAAAAATTATAATTGTAGAAATAAAGTAGTATTTGAATTGATTTTCCTCTTGAAATACATACCTCTTTAGTCACAATGCATTGCATAAATTAATTGATGTAATTGAATCACAAAAGAACAGTTTTGCTTCATTTCCCCTCAATTTAATTTAGCTTGTAAAAACAAAAACTCTTGATAATAAATGACGAATGCTTTGAAAGTGTATAGATAGATTACTATTTAACAATGTAGAAAACTGATTGTTTTAAAATAAAAGAATACCAGAGTTACACTCTCTATGTTAGTAGAAAAATCATATGTGCATGAGCATGCTTACATGCAAAGATAAGCCATACCATTATAAATACAAGATCATTATCTTTTCTTTCATATTTATCATGGTCACAAAAATTTGTATGCAGCCACACTTCTTGTCAACTCATAAGACAATGAATCCTAGATAGTGAATGGGCACAGTGTAGAAAAGAATAAAGATAATAGAGTGATATATGTGGCAAACCCTGAACCAGAACAGCTTTTCTTAGAATTATAGCACTTCATGTTGTCTAGTGTTCAGTTCATTTTGCCACCTTATCTCCTAAGGGCAGGTCCTATATTACAAAATTGAGACTTAAAAATGGAGTTTCATTATCCACTGCACAGTTTGAAACATGACTGGTACAATAATTTATAGATTATTTATTGAAATCAGTGACAACACCTATCGGCCCCAAAATATAGAAATGGAGAGAAAGATGTTGAAAGCTTTTAAGCAGCAGAAATACAGTGAATACCTGGTTGTCGAATTTCTGTAAACTGACACTTAATAAAGTACTCTTGTGGGTGTCAATATATGACAAAAATCCTTCCTGCCAACTACATGTTTAAATCATAAATCTTCTGACACATCTTGTCAAAAGGGTTTATTTAGTATTTAGTTTGGAGCTATGTCAACAAACACTACATCCCTGGAACCAAATTACCACATTATATATCATATACAAGTATGTATCTCAACAGAATCTTTGAAAAATGATGATTTTCTCCATTTTGCAATTGTAGTTATTTACTTGCTTACACATAAACTGAGGGACAAATCTATGAGTTGTTTTCTAGGGTATCTGATTACAAAAATCTTTAACTTTTGTGCTATACTACAATAACTCACTTTAGCCTGCCTGTCTTCAAATATATTGATGGTAGAGAGAGAATCTTGCCTGGTATGTCAGTTAATACCACAAATCCCGGAGCCCCAGTGCCCAGATAAATGAGGGTTCTTCAGAAAAGCAGAACCAATACAAGAATCTATCTATCTATCTATCTATCTATCTATCTATCTATCTATCTATCTAAAGGATTAGCTAACAAGATTATGGAGACTGAAAATATAATATACTGTTTACAAGTTGGAGACCCAGGAAAGCTGGTAGTGCAGTTCCAGTCTGAGTCCAGAGCCTGAGAATCAGGAGAACATATAGTATAAATTAGAATCTGTGTTCAAAGACCTGAGAACCAGGAGTCTAAGTCCCAGTCCAAGAGCAGGAGAAGACTGATTTCTGAGTTAAGCAGTCAGGCAAAGAGACAATTTTCCCTTCCAACACTATATCCAAGAGAAATGAAAACACGTCCACAAAAAAGGTGTTCAACATTATTCCTAATAACCAAAAGGAGAAACAATTCCAATGTCCGTGAATTAGTGGATGAATAAACAAAAGTGGCATATACACACAATATAATATTATTAAGTCAGAAAAAGGAATGAAATACTGAGACATATTATAACACAGATGAACCTTGAAAATATTGTATTAAGTGATAGAAACTAGCTACAGAAAGTATGTATTCTATGATTTCATTTACATGAATTATCCAGAGTAGCCAAACTTATAGAGGAAAAAAAAAAACATAAAATAGTTCCTTAGGATGGAGGACAGGGAATGAAGAGAATAAAAGTATGATAGCCAAAAGATATGGGTTTCCTTTATGTATAATAAAAATGTTCTAAAATTGACTCAATGGTGTTTGCATATATCTTTGAATATGCTAAAACCATTGCACTGCATACTTCAAGTAGGTGAATTTTATGATTTGTGAATTACATCTCAATAAAGCTGTTTAAAATATAAAACTGCTTGACTGGCAGCAAAATCAGCACATATATTAGCTGTTATTACTATCTGTTCTTTCTGATATGTCCCACTTGACACAAACCATTAAATCCTATATTCAGTTTCCTTTGAATTAAAACCATATTCCAAGGGTTTTTATCTTTTATTTTTGCCTATTTGGGAGAATTTATAAGAAAAATTTATTCATCAAAACATATCATAAAAAGGCAAAAGCATGAGAATTCAGGATATGGAGGTAGCAGTTGTGTAATAACAAAACATGTATAGATCCAGTATTTGAATTATTTAATATGTGTGCTAAAACTTTCAATCATGTCAGTTAGAAAACAATTCCTAATAATATAGTCTATAAAATCATTATAGGCTTTATGTTTGTTTAAAAAAGCAGGTTTCTTGGGGCACCTGGGTAGCTCAGTGGTTGAGTGTCTGCCTTTGGCTCAGGTCATGATCCTGGGGTCCTGGCATCAAGTCCCGTTTCAGGCTCCCCTCAGAAAGTCTGCTTCTCCCTCTACTTATGTCTCTGCCTCTCTCTCTGTGTCTCTAATGAATAAATAAAATCTTAAAAAAAATTTCTTTAAAGGCAGGTTTCTTTGGGGAAGCAAAGTACAACTGTACATCCTAAAATTTTCCTTTGTGTAGGAGAGAATCCCTGCTCTTCCACTTACAAACTTTTCTCCTAAAGAGGAAATCGTGCTAACTGAACATACAATAGTTATTTGGATGTATTCATAAACTAACAACTATATGGCCAAGTTGACAATCAATTTGACCACAGACAGGCTGAAACAATTTTTTTCTCTCTCAAAGCAAAACAGATACTTCTTGAAACTACACAAAGATTTTTAAAACCATTTGATAAATTACCACTGAGTTTTAGCCAATCTATTTGGAAACAAATCATAGTAATTTCAGTATTTACAGCAAGATTGCTGGGTCACTGCATATCAGCATTTTTTTAACGTGACTGTATTTATGTATAGATATGAGAAAAGGAATAAAGAAGAAAAGGAAATGGAAAGCAAAGTGGCCATTTTACCACCCCCGTTGTCTAACAATCACCATTCCAGTATTTGCTAGAATGGCTATCATTGAGTTGACTACAATTTGTCACCATTTTCCTTGTCTTCATTTCCATTTACTCTCTTATTTTTCGATCTATATACCCACAATTTAGATTCTTTAAAAGATACTACTTCATTCCCTACCAATATTTTTGTTTGTTTGTTTGCTGCATTCATTTACATTTTGGCAATTTGCTGTAAATAAACATTTCCATTTACTTTCTGTCAAAGTTTCTGTTCTGTCCCCATTGCCTCTCCTTCCTAAGTTTAAGTTGTGGATAGTTGGACAAGAATTTTGCAGTCATTACAACCCATCCCCAACTGGAATTCCCTAAATCACCTATCTCTACCTCTGATCTTCCACTCTTAACCAAATTTTCAAACATTTTTTTTTCACATGTTCAAGATTATACTCTTGCTCATATGTAACAATTGTCCTGACCTTTCTAAGTTCATTCTGTTTCTGAGTCCTATTGTTTTTATTTTTAATGATTCAAATTTTTAAAATGCATTTAGAAATTGTTAATTTTGATTGGTCTTTCAATATTTGTAAAGTATTCTGTAACAACTGTTTAAATTCACATTTCTTTAATGCAAGTGATTTCGAGTTTTGATGAAAGAATTCATGAAATTAAACTGATTGAAAGGAAAATTTGACACAGCTATGGTGATATCATCAATCTGAATTCTAGCAAAAATGGAAAACATTTTATTTTAACCAAATTATGTACACCATAAGAACATCATGGCTGTTATTCTACCCTTAGCCATCAGCTGATTAAAATGGATGCTATAACTTTACTCATTTCTGCAGTATCTGAATGAATTACAAATTTGGACTACATTTGTGTGTTGGAAAGGCATGTTTTCTAAAGCCATAGAACAGAATCAGCATTTTTAAAAAAGTATTAGTATTAAAATATTGGTATTAAATTTTCTCTTAAAACTGATACCCATTCCTAGCTCAAAAAAAAGGATTTTATTTATATTTTTAAAATATACAAATATCACCGAGTTGTGAGAAAATCGGTAAAAATTATCAGAATTTTCTTGTTAATATGAAGCACAGAATAATTATAATGCAGCCCACTTTTTCCCCAGTTAATGTGAAAAATAATCAAGTGAGTATTATCAGGTAATTCAGAAAAAGTAAAGGCATTCAGATTTGTGAACCTTAATCATTACATATATCTATTTATTTATAAAAAAAATTTAAGCATGATTTTTGGAGTTTTAAAATTAAAGAAAAAAAAAACAAAGTTTTTAGTGATCAACCCAGTAGCAATGAACATTTCTAGAGTGTAAATAAAATAGAAATTAAAGATGTTATCAAACTTATCAAACTCAATCGTCATGACAAAAGGATTTAGGAGTCAAACTAAAGTGACTCCTACTGGTCAAAAGAAGTAATTCGAAATTTAATAATAAATGCGATGAATTGAAACTCATCAACTGTATTTAACCTCATGAGTTTATAATGACATTAAGAGAAATGAAAGCCAAACAAGCACCTTCTCAGATAATAGGACACCAATTCATTATCTAAACAACTTGTTAAATAAGAAGGAAAAAACCAAGGATTTTTCTCTCCTTTCCTATATCAACTATACCACTAAGTAACAGCAGGATAACTGAATAATAGAAGAGGAGAACCATCTTCTAATATTATCACTCCAGCTAAAAACAAAAACAATGTAGTGATGCATTAAAGGACCTAGATTTGTGCATTAGTGACTGTTCCTGTCACAAAAAAAAAAAAAACAACCATTATGTATTACCAGGTAAAAGAGCAAAGAATACCACCAACAGTCTTGTCAGATACATTCTGAATCTGATCAAGCCTCTGGATCCAGCTTCCAATTCTCATGAAAGACTGAGACCAAAGGCATAGGGAGAACACGAATGAGTTTGCCATGTGTAAATTTTAGACTGTAGGCACGCTAAAAACTAAATGACCCAGGTTTGTCCACAACTGAATTACTCACCACAGAGGTTGATTCTGTGATAGTCTTTGGTTCATGTTAGAAAAAGTCTTACTGATATTCAAAGTCTGGAAATTCCTCTAACATACTCCATTTCCTGATATTTCAACAATAACCTTCCTGAAGACAGCAGGAAGGCTCTACCTTGGCCACACTGTGTTCTCTCTAAACCTCAGGGCTTCTGTGGTTCCAGAATGTATTACTGAAATCATTTTTGTGACTCTATTACAATGTAGGGGGAGGAGGTATAACTGCATATTTTTTGTATGGTCTGTTATTAGTTTTCTTTTCCAAATGGCAAAATTAGCATGCTGTTTTCAGCTATAGTAAACCAAAATGCTGGGAGATTCTTTTCCTTTTTCATCTTAAAAAATAGCATATTCCACAGCTATATGACAAAAAGAAAAGAAACATTTTTTATAATTACATTATTTATTGCTTAACACAAAATTGTTTTTGCTGGGAATCTCCATATTACTCTAACTTCATGCTTCTTTCTAATTCCTGTCTTACAGAATGGCATGGAATTGATTGGATAGCATCTATTAGATCCCCCTGACTGGGTTCCCACCCCCTGTACCCCCAGAGGTTTATATATGTGTGCTACACTTCTGTGCCAAGTTTATCCACCAACCAGACTGAAATCAGTAATTTGAAACAGGCCCCCACATTGGTACCTTTGAAGTATCTGGGAATTCCTTAGCTTACCCTCTGGCTAAAAATCTTCCCATCTTGTGAGCCTTTTGTCTAAAAAGTTAGGAATTTTATACAGATTCCGACTCCAGACAGCCTCTCCAATAATAAAGCTAAGGCTATTGGCAGGCAGTATGTTTCAGCAGTGATTTGGAGGGAGACATATCTACCATTACATTTTTCCCACTTTATTGATATCATTATATATATATATATATATATATATATATATATATATATAATTTATATTAACATTGTATTAGTCCTCCAAGGTATAAACATATCATATGTATATATGTATATATATATATATATATCCATTGTTAAATCATTACCACAGTAAGTTTAGTTAACATCTATCTCCTTAGAATTTTTTTCTTGTGATAAGAATTTTTAAGATCTACTCTTAGCAACTGTACCATTACCTTTTGAGTTGTACTGTTGTTTAGTCAGAAAATATCCCAATGAGTTATATTATTAATAATAGTAATGATAATTAGAATAATAAAATTGAAGTCCTAAAAAAAATATTTCACACACACACAAAACAAATCTTATGAACTACTCAGGTAAGCTAGAAGAAATTTGAAGATGGCTATTCTCTGTAGCAGTTCATAGTCTATTTTATCTGAGACTAAGCCCTGAGCAGGCATTTCACTCTGTGTATAGAGCTTAAAAGCCAGAGAAATTTAGGATAAGAGGTTTAGGGTTAGAAGATATGTCTTCCTATTTCATTTGTGTTGTTCATCAAAGCACCAGTCTAGAGATTTTGGATCAAGATAAAGTTTAACAATTTTTACAGGCCCAGAGAGTTATTACAAACATCTTGCCTAGACATTGTGTATTTCTGTGTGGCTGTCTTGCTTTTTTCAAGAGAAATGAGCAAAAACCATGCAATTAGAACCCGTCTGATATCTAAGTCAGGCAAAGAGCACTTTACAAGCCAGAAGTACTCTTTTTCATTTCATGTACATTTAATTCTGACACTAATTTAGACTCATTCATACAATTTTCATCCAAACCAAAAAAAAAAAGCCCTTTTTTCTTTTTAAGTCAGAGCTCTCTGCCTCTACACCATGCAAAAATGGTTCCAATCTTTAAAACTTTGCATACATTTCACCCCCTTTATGGTAGATCTATTCCAATTAGATAACTCTATAGTACACACAAATGAAAGATTTATATGACCAATTAATCTCCAAAAGTCTTAAAAAGGAGCCAGTCATAGACACAAAAGAGCTACAATGAGAAGCAAACTTATAATAAAAACTAATTATCTTCTTTTTGAAGAGGAAAATGCATTTCGAAAATTAGTTTCACACACACTCACCACAAAGAAATATAAAGAAATAATAGCTGGTTTTTCAATTTTGGCCATTGGTCAAATGTTAATACAAGAAACATTTGCTGTATTTCAAACAAAATCAGCAATCAGCTGCATCACTTTTAGGTTGGAATGGTCAGGTAAACATGAATAATCTTGAGATGTCAATTGAAGCAAGAACTGATCTTCATTCGAGTGATTTTTAATTTAATTTTGTTAAAGTAATTCAAGTTCACAGAATGTGCAAACAAAACAAACTTTAGAGTTTTATCTGATCATTGGATTATACATATCATTGATTTAATATGTAATATGCGCACTTTATCATCTTTGCATTAGAGATCAGCCGTCTATCTTTTAAAATCATATTCTTGTGATCTATTGGCAAAGTGAGTAGTTTCTAAAAATCAAAAGATAACAGTCCTCAACACAAGCAAACACAAGGGATAAACAGAAAGATACAACCAGTGTTTTCCATCACTTGAAAAAGACCATATGGTCAGATAATATAATCAAAGCCAACTTCCCAATGTTGCTGCTAAAGAGGAAACAAAATGATGCTCATTTACAAAATGTAATCAGACTTGGCTAAGAAACCAAACAGAGTCAGAAAGAGTCAACAAGAAAAAATGATCTTCCCTGCCTGGTTAGATTTATTGCTGGAGCCAAGAAAGGTGAATCAAGATACAAGACACAAAAGAAGTACATTTTGGAAGCAACACAACTTGTTTAGTTATAGTGGGTGGATCTGCCTGGGAATCTTGATAGTCCTTCTATCAATTCAGAAAAATTCAGAAGGAAAACATATTTTCATTTGCAGAGTTCTGCAGGGGAATTTACACTTCCAAAAGAACTTAAATCTATGAAGGAATGAAAAGCAATGGAACGATTAACATACTGTAAATATTCTTTCAATATTAGTAACAATTTAAAGGACATTTCATTGAGGAAAAACAATGTAATGTAGAATTTATTACTTTTGTAAGCAAAATATGACAATGATGACACAAAGTATGGGTAAGGATAAAGGGAATACTTCTTACATAATACATAAAATGATTTTCTACTATGTGAAGGACAACCTTGAGAAGTTAAGGGTACATATTAGAATATCTAGAGCTACCACTATTTACAGCTTCAAAACTGTAGAGATTCAAAAGGGAATATCACAAATATTTAAATTAATTCTAAGGAAAATGGGAAAAGAAGAACAATAGAAAATAAATGGCAACATGGTAGACAAATATTTTTTTAAGATTATATCTGAATGCAGGGCATCTTTCTTTCCTCTGAGTGAGATACGTAATGTCCTTAGCTGTAGTAGTTGCGGGAATATTCCAATTTTTTTTCAATTTTGTGTTCTCATAGAAGAATGTATAAATGCTTGTCTAAAATTTTTGTCTTTATTTTCTTTCTCTTATACTAGATTTTATTTCTCACACCAGATTTATATTTTAATTAAAATATTTAAGTATATACTTTAATTCAACTTTGGGGACAAATCTTTTTTTTTTTTTTTTTTTTAAATTTTTTTATTTATTTATGATAGTCCCAGAGAGAGAGAGAGGCAGAGACACAGGCAGAGGGAGAAGCAGGCTCCATGCACCGGGAGCCCGATGTGGGATTCGATCCCGGGTCTCCAGGATCGCGCCCTGGGCCAAAGGCAGGCACCAAACCACTGTGCCACCCAGGGATCCCCGGGACAAATCTTTTTTGAAATTTAAGAGGTTTAATATTTTCTAGTTTATAAGCATACAAATATAAGTCTAATTCAAATCTAATCTTTCTTATTTTGTAACCAAACCACTTTTCTGTCTGGATGATTTTACAATCTTCTTTTGTATTTAGGATTCTGATATTTTAGCAAAACATATCTATCTCTAAGTTAATTTGCTTTTAACAAGCTTCGCAGTCCTTTAGTCCTGTCAAGCAGAAGAATAATGACTATCACCTGATTGAGAAAAAAAAACTATTCTATTATTTTCATTAATTTATTTCCTTCCATTTTTTTTTCTGTTCTCTAACACTGGAAATTTTGTTATGAATATGAGGAACAAGTGAACATATTCTTTATGATTCTTTTCTCTAATATTATTTTTTGGTATATTTTGCTTTAAATTGCAGACTTCCTCAGCCTCTTATACTATATATCTAAGGAAGTTTTAGCTGGGAAGCTGAATATGATTAGAAAAGCCATGGGGAAATTTTTGGAGTGACATTTTACTATTGAACAAGACAGTAAAGACCTTTTGGAATAGCGTATTTATTAGTACCTTACACATTTGAAAGAAATCAAGGTAAAAGATTTCTTTTACTTTCTCACTTAATTATCCTTTTATGATTTTCCTGAAGACAGATGCATCTTAAAGGATTATAGTGGATTATTGTAAGCTGTATGGGGCCATGATTCCAGTTGCAACTGATGTTTCAGATATAGACTCTTTGAGTGGGACAGTTAGACAAACCAACACATCCCTGGTATCTGTTTAATAACCAATGACTTTGTAAATGATTTATCTCTGCGAATAAAACTAAGAAAAGCGGAAGCTATTTGCATTCCCATGACAAGGACGGCAGAGTCCCTTTATTCAAAGTTATAACAATTTTTCTTGGGGCTATGTCAAACACTCCCATTCTGCTTATAATTAATATGCATGGACATTCATTATATTGGCCCAGATCACTAATGAAAATTCGAAGGTGTCCCCATGCTCCTGAGATGTCTGTGTTGCAAGGTTAGGGACATGTTAGCATACTTCTCCAAAGTGAATAACAGATAGCTATGCCTTGAGATCTGAACTAATAAGAAAATAGGGCAAGACTGAGTCTCTTTAGGCTTTGGAGAAAACATGCACCACATCTGAGTGCACTGCTCTTCATTAATACAATGACCACTAATAACTCTCAGCATAAAAAGGTATCCTGGGCAAGAAAAGTTCTCCAGCTGTTCTAGAATGCAGTGCAAATAGATTTTTTTATTTTGGTCTACATCTAACTGTGTCCGAACTATCTACTGCAGATATGTATGCTCCATGAATTCTACAGCAGACATTAATTGGAGAAACATGAAATACACCCAGATGGGTTTGGAACAAAGCAATAAATTCTTAGAAAATAAACATTTCCTTTCACTCAGATGGTAACTTCTGATAATTCAGAAGCAGTCTCAGAAGTTAAGCCTAGAACCCATACCTGAAGCTATTCCAAAATTATTCCAATTTGTAAGTCTCTTAATGCTTATACATATCCTTGCCTAATTAAATTATTGATTTCTGTATATGCAATGAAGTCTGAACCAATAAACCATATATTTATGATGAAGCTCAGATCCAAATCTTGCATAGGGCATACTTAAAGTATCTTAGTTGGAAATAATCTCTCCCTTTGTCAGCTCTACTATAGCATTTACATTTCAACTTTCACAAATTATTTATTGCATTGTCCTTCTATGTGTTACCACTTTTATTAAGATGGTAAATACTACTCTCAATGGAATCTCGTCAATAATCATAATGATATTCAGTTCAAAAGACAATATAAAAAAGTTCTAATTTCACTTATTTGAATTTCAATTTTAGTAAATAATGTTAAGAGCACCAATTAATGATAAAATTGGTTATCAATAAACATGTATTGTTTAGGAAGGAGAGAGACAAATTCCAATGTTCTCCCCACAAATGCCTATTTCATCAATACAATTGTATATGGTGAGCCAATTATACATACTAAGCAGTATACATAATATATTTTTTAATTATAATGTAATTAACATTAAATCATATATATTTTCCTAGAAAGTCAGTTTATTGATGTTGAGATATGTTACTGAAGTGTGGTATATTTTGAAAAACTAACATGCTTGGCTAAATATTTTATGTTTGTGAGATATTTTTGCTAGTAAATATTAGAAATAATGAAAAAGTATTTTGTGCAATACTCAATCCTGAATTTTTGAAATGGAATGATTAGTCTGCACATTTTGCACATTCATTTTAACTCTATTTCTGTGGTTTCCACGTAATAGTATTTGTTGCAGAGAAAAAAAGAGTGGAACTGAAGACTATGGTGCCAGCTTCGTGAGTGACGATGATAAAATGTAACATGGAAGGACAAAAGGCTTAAATATTTCCAAATGTGGTCCTTCATTTGCAACTCATTCTGTTCTGGAATCTCAGAATAGCTTTTACCATCTAATAAATTATGAAAAGTTATTTAAGAGAAAATATGCTGATCAAAATCCACCCTACTGGGATATTTTTTGTCCTGTTCTTGCTTCCTCTTCTACCATCTACTGTATTCTCTAAGCTTTAAACAAGCCATCATCTTCTTTATTGCCAGATAGCGGCAAGAAAGGGCAGTATTCCAGGGATATATTTTATTTTATTTCATTTTTGTGAATAAAGTGAAAAATAAACTCTAACATTGAAGAAATCATTTATTCATATTAACTTCCACAAATAATTTTCAAAGGTCCATGGAACACTGATGACATTCTTCTGTTAAAAGGCTTTTTGTATTTCAAAGATTGGGATTTTACTGTTCTTCAATTTGAGGTCCTGACTTCAAAGATTGACCAATCCAACTTATTTCTCACAGGTTTAGGGTAAAAATATTAATTCAAAATGGCAAAATAAAATTTGATGTTGTGAAAATTCAGCAGTATACATTGTAAGCTAATAATTGGTAGCATTTTATGCACCAATATCTAAAGGACATTATAAGAAATATTTTATAATAATAGGGTAAACTAAAATAAACATTGGAAAATTTGTGAGAATGGATGAAACATCTTCTTAGATTTAATAACAGAAATATTATTTGCTAAGTGATCTTCCAATCACCACAGTGGTTTATAGAAGTTTAAAACCTATTTCTGAAAAGCGTATAAAAATTGATTGTACTTATTCTGTGTACTAAACTCTCCTATCTTCATTTGGTATTTATACATACATTTTAGCTTTGAGATTATTTTTCACTTATTCATTATGAATAGATTTAATATGTCATTGGAAGCTTCTTCTTCATTCTTTTGACTATTATTCATTGGTGTACATATTAACCTAGTCAATAATTAGTGATTAGGGGCCATTATATGGTATAAAGTTTGAAATTATGAAATTAGTCAAAAGCTATGTCAGTATCATATATGTAAAATGATAGCACCTTTATTCAGATGCATCATATGGCTCTCATCTTGTGCCCTTGTATTTTTCTATTTCCCCTGTATTGAATGCCTTCATGAACTAAAGCAGAGATTTTCACACATATGTAAACCTGGAAGGGCAGAGTGATTCCATGTGGATCACACATTTTAATCCTTTACCTTCTATTATATTTTATTTAGTTTTTTTAAGATTTTATTTATTTATTCATGAGAGACACAGAGAGAGAGAGAGAGAGAGAGAGAAAGAGAGAGAGAGAGAGAGAGACAGAGACAGAGACACAGGCAGAGGGAGAAGCAGGATCCATGCAGGGAGCCTGACGAGGACTCGATCCGGGTCTCCAGGATCAGGCCCTGAGCTGAAGGCGGCGCTAAATTGCTGAGCCATTCAGGCTGCCCATATAATTTATTTTAAATTAAAACCAATTCACATCCCCAACTTTTAACTCATTCTTAAATTATCACATTTATTGTCATTGAAATTATAGTATAATCTAATTTTGTTATTGTATCCCCACCAGACCTCATACGGAAATAAACCCCAAGATGGCAAAAATTAGTCTTATTTGTTAATTTTTATCTCCTTCTTGCACAGAAAATCTCCTGATATATTGAATATTAAATAAAAAACCTGTTAGATTAATTAATAGAGGAATAAAAAATAGAAAAACAGAAGGAGTATGTCAATGGAAGAATGAAGAAATATATAAAGTGAAAAATTGAGTTTTATACATGAAATAAAATGCCAGTGGGCAGATGATTCTGAATATGAGCAATTATATCTAAATCTAAGCTACTGTTTAGAGGAAAACTATCAAAACACTACCCATAACTTCTCCCTAAAAGAAGATAACAGAGTGTTATAAAACCTAATGAAAGAAGAGATTTTAAAAATGGATCAAAAGCTCATGCATATCATTGTCAATACTGTTTGTCAGGAAAAATACAACTTCAAAAGTCATGTATTTTATAGAATATTCCTCAGCTGGGATGTACCTGTTATTTTTCTTAAGATTAGATGTGGGTTATGGGTTTGAGGAGGAATACTACAGACGACAAGTATCACCATCACAACAAGAGTACAACCTGTCAACATGACTGATCACTGTTGATATTAACCTTGGTCATCTGGCTGAAATAGTGTTTGTTAGGTTTCTTTACTGTAAAGCTATGCTGTTGTTTCCAGTTTCATACTATGCTCTTTGGAAAAAAGGCTCACACTTAAGGAGTGAGGAGTTATGAATCACCTCCTTGAAGATAAAATATCCTCAAAAATTACAATTTTCACAGGTGATTTGTATATTCTACTTCATGCATTTATTTATTTTTATCATTGATGTATGTAAGTATAGATGCATGAATTCTTTCGGTAAAATCTAATATTCTGGATTTATTTTGTTTGTACAAATTTTCCTAGTTTTGTCCACTGGTAGTTTTTTCAGTTAGCTCTGATATTTGACATAAACTCATTATTGTGTGCTGCGGCTGTTGTTGCTGTTGAGTACATCTCTGCTTCCTGGCATGACAAGATGCTCCAAGTTCATATTATGTATTTCCTGCCCAAGTCCTACAATCACCCATATGTCCAAGCTCCTACCATCTGTCATTCATTTACTTAATTGTTTAGTTCCAGTATACACATATAGTGGCTTCAGAGTTTTTAACCAAAACCCCATGAGAAACAATTTTATCCATTAAAGTAGGATTCTTATGTTCGGTTCCTTTTGACTTTATTATTACAGAATATGCTATTTCCAAAGCTACTTAGGTCAGTATCATTTGCATCTCTCCCTCATGTACCGGTGTTATTTCATACACCTGTAATACCGCTAGACTGTTTCATCATATTCAATGCTCCATTCTAGTATCGCCCAGTCTCCCAAATAAATGTTTAGATCTGCATATGATGAGGTTCAATCTGTGCAGTAAAGATCTAAATGCATAACGTCAAGTATCCACAATACTGCAGCATACAGAATATTTTGATCCCCTTAAACTGTCCTCTGTTCTTCGCCTATGACTCTTTCCCACCCTAAATAGCTTTTAACTACTGATTTGTGTACCATTTCTAGAGTCCCTACATTTTAAAAAATAATTTTTTGTATTTTTGCTTTGTTATTCTTTAATAATATATAATACTAAAAATCAGCAGTTCTAGTGGCCAAAATATAATTTCTAAAATATATTTGACAGAATATTCCCTCGATAACATATGATGTTTTCTTTAAATGTAACACAAATTTAAAATAAATCAAGCAATTCTTCAAATGAAAAATATCTTACTAAATTATTTACAGACCCTTTAAAGCCTCTGAACTACAAATCACAAGTCATCAGGAATACAAGTTAAAATACTGAGAAAATCTAGGGGTTGAAATATGCTTATAATACATCATTATAAAAGTTGAAAAAAAGATTCTAAAGCTCGTGCTAAGTGGAATATAATCTAAACAGGGAGCATGGACTATATGCAAGAGTTATAGACTATGATCTAAATACAAGATATGAAATATTCAGAGTAAACATAGATATAAATTAGTATAAGCAAGGAAGAATTGAGCAACAGAAGATCTTGGCGCCTTTGCTAGGAAGCAAGTTTGAGTAACAAGCACAATTCAAGAACATTATGTCTGGCAACTAAGGCTTGTGAATATGGTATAATCTTTGTTAATGAAGGCATCATTACCTAAGCAGGGCAATTGTGGTGTTTGGAAGTAGAGAAAAGATGGAAGAATTAATAAAACTTTCCAAGTGTTTCCTAGAGTGAAAGCATGGTAATTCTCTCCCATTATCTTCTTTCCAGATTTTTAAAAAAGATTTTATTTTTATTCATCAGAGACACAGAGACATAGGCGGAGGGAGAAGCAGGCTCCCTGTAGGGAGCCCGATGCAGAACTCAATCCCAGGATCCTGGCATCATGACCTGAGCCAAAGGCAGATGCTCAACCACTAAGCCACCCAGGTGCCCTTCTTTCCAGGTTTTTAATTGCCTTTAGGATACATCTCAAGATTCTTGGGTCACCTGAATTCCCAAAATGGTTCTCCAGACAATTAAGAAACCTTTGGGAGACATGAGTGAAAAGGAGAGAGTTCCAATCATGCATGTATGAAAATTTATTGAGTATCAAAAGGTGCCATAGGTCTTGCTCCACACAAAGAAAGTTTTAGAAGGCATATTTTCTGCTTTTAAGAAATCAGTATCAATTGTTATGATAGAAAAGTAAACAAGTATGCAAAATAATATAATAAATACTATACTAAAGTACAATGAGATTGCTTATCTCAGTTGGAAGCTTTTCTAGAAAGGCTGAATACCTTTTGATCAAATTTTATATATTTCATACTACAGACTATCCATATATCAAAAATGCATGATACATTGGGTTTCCCAGGAAGCACCAAAGCTATCTCAACCAGATTTCATGCTTGCAAAATTAAGTGAGACTGTTGGGATATTTTCTGAGTAAAAATATGATCAGGCTGTCTTATTGTTGAATTAAGTGATAAAAATTGGTGATTAACCATATGGACCATATGTAAAAGGTTAGAGAGAGAATGAAAGCATGTGAATATTAGCTCATAGTTATTCTGAGGATAAAATGAGGCAATTGATTTGAAAGCAATTTGAAATATAATAAAAGTTGACATTCATTAGGCTTCCCACAAAATTCCTATCATTTAACACCTTAAGAGAGTGGAGATGGAGTGTTAGTATATTTAATATGACCAAAATTATTTGTTATAACTCAGGTATTATGCCTGATAGCTTTTCCCAATTCCTGATTCTTATGACCTACAGAGAAAATATACTGTAATAAATTGTTCATGTATACTCCCATTCCCTGCAAGTTATGGCCAAAAACAAAAACAAACAAAACCTTCCTTGTAAGGACACCTGCAAGGATGTAAAAAATGTCTTATGACCCACATCACCTTGATTATGTCTACTATGAATACTCAGTTGAATAATTTAACAATACTGGACTCCAGCACTCTATGTTGGGAAATGGCTAAATTGCACTGTTTTTAGTAAATATATTCACAAATGGGCCATGCCATATTTCTATACATATTCTAACTTTGCCCCACTTTCAACTGGGAATTCTTTTGTTGGCCCGTTCTACAAGCAGACCAAAAATAATATGATAACCACAATTGCGAATGTATTAGTGTCCTTGACAGTTATCAAATATCTCTGTGCTCTTGTGCCAAGTGGAAGTCTAGTTTCATACATTTTAACAACAACAACAAAAAAAATAGTGCTAGAGTAAAATTGCAGAGAAAAGGTGTAATTTGTTATACTCCTGCTGGACATTAATGATGTGCTAGCAAATAACAGCATTTTTACTCATGGCAGATGAAGATACCAGTCTAAGATTACCAGTGGGAAGAAAACATGACACACACAAAAAGTTTATTTTGAAATAAAATACCCAGATTAGAAATCCTTTCACTGACATGTAAGGCTAGTAGTACATCAATAGAATCTACATTTTGGGTTTTTGGTTTGTTTGTTTGTTTGTTTGTTTGTTTGTTTTTCTTCTTAGGAGTTAGGAGACTCAATAACTTGAAAGAGCTTTGATAAGATTTAGAAATTTTAACGGGTTGTTGACTTATCAGAGCTTATCATGTAAACATAATGCATGCAAATTTATAAAGATAAGAGGTGGGCACTTTTATAGTTTTACCCAAAGACTTACTTGTTAGCTGAGATGAGAATACCTTGAAACTTGCTTCTATTTATCGACTCACAGTGGCTATAAAGAATACAAATAAATTTCACTTGGAAATGAAACAAATAAATAGAAACTGAGGATTTTTCAATAGTCCAGGAAGGAAAAATCACTTTACATGTAAGGGAAAATATTCTGCAAGGTGAAGTAAAAGGGAAAAAATGAAAAAGTAGATGTACAATTTTAGGCTCTTTACCATCAAGGACAATATTTTAAGTAAATTAGTCATGCAGAATTGAAACTGCCTCTTACTCACTCGTTTTTGAATACTGCCCCTGTCAAATATCCTTAAATCTATTTCCTGAAATGAGCATCCTTCAGTTCAATAAGCTTCATGTCCATTTCAACACCTGATTCCCTGGGATGCAATCTAGACAATGTTAACAGTCTGAACTGTTCTACTATTGAAACATAGGACTCCATACTTCTCTGAACATGCGCCTTGGATCTCCCTGCATATCTCCAGTACACTAGTTTTATGCTCATATGTTCTGTCTTCTTCCTGTTTTTTACCCTTCTTTCTGTCATGTTTCTATTTTCCTCTGTTCTTCTCTTTCTATTCTACCCAACCTGTATACATAGGTATATCGCTTGAACAAGAATATTCAGTTCTGACTGCCCACTCTTAGCCTCCATTCTCTTCTTTCCAATGCATCTCTAAAAAATTAAAGGTGTCCATATTTGTGATTTTTCCTTTTCCCCTTTATAAACTATTCAAAATCGTGAGCATTCATTTACTACCAAACCTACTTCTAAAAATGTATTCTGTGACAATTTCCTTATCAAAATAGAGATTATCTGTCATGAGACTAACCGATTACCTTTATCTCTAACATTAAGTGGCTTTCCTGCTTTGTTCACCATTATCTCACTTTTTCCCTAGGCAGGAGGACTAATCTTAATTTCTTTCCAGAAACAACTTTCCAGACCTGTCTCGAAAAGGTAAGGTATCAAATAGCCTACTTGATATTTCTACTGGGATGTGAAAAGACTTTTCAAATTTTCCATGTTCAACAATGAACTGATTTTTCCCCACACCCAAGACCTACTCCACCCATAAGTTTCCCATTTTCATCAGTGCCAACTCTACCTTCCATGAGTTTAGAGCAAATACATTATAATCATCCTCAATCCTTTTTTCTTATAAATAGATTTTTTTCTGTCTCTTTTCTTTTCTCTTTTATTTTTTTATGTTGGCACCACACCCAGTGTGGAGCCCAAGTTGGAGCTTGAACTCAGAACCTTGAGATCAAGACCTGAGCTGAGGGACACCTGGGTGGCCGAGTCAGTTAAGCATATGCTTTCAGCTCAGGTCATGATTTCAGGGTCCTGGGATAAGCCCCACATTGGGCTTCCTGCTTAGCAGGGATCTGCTTCTCCATCTTGCCCTGCCTCTACTCCCCATGCATTCTCTCTCTCAAATAAATAAATAATCTCTTAAAAAAAAATACCTGAGCTGAGATCAAGAGTTGGACACTTAACGGAGGCACTCCCATTTATAAACACTTTTAATAGGCAAGAAATCTTGTTGGTTCCACCTCCAAAATATATGCAGATATAAAAATACAGTATCAAAGTTAATTTCATTATTCTGATTTTTCAGTTTTGGTTAAAGAAAATGTCCTTTTTTTAGGGGAAAACATGGAAAATAAAAAGTTAAAAAATATATTATTCTAAAGGAAAAAATATGTACGTCCAGAATCCACATTTCTCATTCTATCAACTGCTACTCCTTATTTGAGCCACCATCACCTTCATTTCAGGGATCTGAAATGCCTTCTCACAGCAGAAGATCTAGATAAATAGATCTAAGATCTTCTTAGATCTATTTATCCCCCTCCATGGTTTCCACAATTTATTATCAATATCTGACATAATGTTCTTTTGAATTTATAATCTACAGCATGACAATCCTCTGCAATAAACTTCAATGGTTCCTCATATCACTCAGGGTAAATTCAAAGTTTTAATATGACTTAAAATATCTGGAATATTTTCATCCCTTATTATTTTTTGATCTCAGATCTTTCTAATCTATGTCTCTCTGGGTCCATGCCAAGCTCAGTGATACTGTGCACAGAAATGGGTCATTATGGTAGCATGTAGCATCTAAAAATTATCTTACATAACTTCATCCTATTGGTGTCACACTTTGGGAAAAGATACCTAAAACTGTTGGGTAAGGAAATATTCAAGGTTGATATGGCAAAATAAAGTGATATATACTCCTTAGGTACCTGTCTTTTCCAAATCATAT